>NW_015114082.1:0-805 GCF_001443285.1 Poecilia latipinna | reverse complement strand
TTAGCATTAATGCTAATTTTTAGCATCAGAATGCTGGTTTCCAAGCCGACGGGCACACTTTGGCATGCCCCTCAAAATTTCTGCAGGAATTTTCTAGTTTCTTCTTTATGTTTAGGCCATTCTAGACAAGTCAGAAACTCTGATTTATAGCTTACGTGTTGTAAATGGTACAGGCGCGGTCCATTGTCCCCAAAATCTCCCATTGATGGAACAGCGCACCTTAGCAGAGTAAGTCCTGTTTGGACGCAGGCCATCCAGACGCACTTTACAGGGACCATCCTCACTGCTGCAAGGCAGCTGTTGCAAAGAATGAAAGCTACAACAAAACTTTAAAACCTCCGGTCGTTCTGAAGTTAAACAGGGTGGAGATTACCTCTCTGTTGGTGTCATTCGCTGCAGAAACCTGACAAAGGAGTTTGTTCTGGGTCAGGTTCCCTTCTACGGTCCAGATCAAGCTGACGTCAGTCACCCCGGGGATCACTCTGTCCAGCTCCAACACAGGTGACACTGCACGTATTTTATTAAAGTACCAATCACTCAAAGCAACTTAGAAAGTGTCAAATAAAAGAAAAATGCAGATTTTATTCATTTTATAGGAATTGGTATAAGTGCCAATAAGTGTGGGACTGGTGTCAGCCCATTGTTTCCCATATTCCTGTACATATTGGATTCCAGCCTGAATAAATGTCCTCAGACTGAAGGTTGGATTTTTCGCTACAAGTATGCATACATGTGTTATTATAGAACTAGAAAATTCCACAGAAATTTTAAGGGGCCTGCCAAGTGTGCCATCCACTTTTACCCC
>NW_015114081.1:333709-334484 GCF_001443285.1 Poecilia latipinna | reverse complement strand
AACATCAATAGGACTCTAATAAGGACTCTTCATTGCAAACTCGATGGGGCTGTGGAAAACCACCCTTGAAGCCAACCGCAAACCACTTGCACAAGTGTCCATCAAATGTGGCATATACCAAGGAGATGCTCTGTCCCCACTGCTGTTCTGCATAGGCCTGAACCCCCTCAGCCAAATCATCAACAAGACTGGCTACGGATACCGACTTAAGAATGGGGCCACAATCAGTCACCTCCTCTACATGGATGACATCAAGCTGTACGCCAAGAGCGAGCGAGACATCGACTCACTGATCCACACCACCAGGATCTACAGCACTGACACTGGGATGTCATTCGGACTAGAGAAGTGTGGCCGGATGGTTACAAAGAGAGGGAAGGTTGTCCGCACTGAAGGGGTCTCACTCCCAGAAGGAACAATAGCAGACATAGAGCACAGCTACAAGTACCTGGCAAATGGCAACCTCGATGAGGTCACAAGGAAAGGAGCCACAGCCAAATACCTCCAACGAATAAGGCAAGTCCTGAGAAGCCAGCTCAATGGCAAGAACAAGATTTGTGCGATAAACAGCTACGCCTTACCAGTAATCAGATACCCTGCAGGAATAAAGTATGGATAAAAGGAAATTCGCAATAGAGCTTTGGAACCTACATCACTTCATGTGATGTGTACGTCTTGTGCAGTCGCTCGGCGCCATCTTTGTTGGCCACAGACCAAAACAAACTAGTCAGAACACCTATGTTTTCTTTGTGTTACCGACCACAGCGAAGTTGTT
>NW_015114081.1:326142-327875 GCF_001443285.1 Poecilia latipinna | reverse complement strand
GATAGATAGATAGATAGATAGATAGATAGATAGATAGATAATTGACACACATGTATAAAAATTGACACACACACACTCAACTACCTGGGTTTATCTTGAGCCGCTTAAATATCCAGATCATAATTTGTCCAACATTACTACAAATAGCACAACCAAAAGTTATTTCAGTAAATAATGTTTAGTTCATAAAATAAAATAAATCATCCTAATTTAATTTTGTGACATGGTTCTGTTTACTAGTCTAGAAATTACTCTCCTCAGTACTATTGCACACTGTAAAAAAAAAAAGTATCTAATTTAAGATAAAGTATTGGCAGCTGTGGTTGCCAGAATTTAAATACAATAAAATAGTTTTGTTTTTTTTTCTTACAGTGTATGCTAAATGTCACAAGAGGGTCCAAATTTGTAGCAGCTCGTTCTTATGTACAACCCTTACTTGTACTGTTTTTATCTGGCTTAGAACTAGTTTCATTACTTTACTGCAGTATTTCATAATTAAACTGTTAGCTGCTGACTAAAAAGTCATGTCTGAAAAAAGTAGGTACAGGTGAACATGAAGATTGTTAACGCATGCCAACTCAGATACAGATTTCTCTATTGTAGACGTAGGTTTTTATATATAACTGACTTCATCTTAAGCCAGAAACAGTCAGAAAATGAGCAAAACCAAAGGAGAACAGAAGTGGAAAAGTAAAGACGAGAAACACTGAGATTGAACATAGAGAGGAAACAGGCGTGATGCACATGTAATAATGCTTCTATGAATGAAGATCCTGTTGTGGAGTTTCAGTGCCCCCTTCTGTTAAAGTCTGTCAAAGCACCTTATGAGTAGTAGTTATCAGTGTATATTTCAAGACCAAGAATCCCTTTAGTTTCTGTGCATGAGGATACGTGTACAGTATGACTGAGAGACAGGGAAGCTACTCCAGAGAAAAAGTAAACCTTTGTGTAATTACATGATCCAAACATGTTTTAAAAGAGCTAAGTATGCAAATGTCCATGCTCCTTTAAATTCCTGCAGAAACAACCTGTGAAAACCAGTTTAACTTTAAGCTAATAAGAATCTCACAGTCTTCAACGCTCATCTTTGCCAGGCAGACTTTTACAGAATGAACATTGAAATTACATTTTGGGTAGGTTTGAGATAAAGATAGAATTGCCTTTTTGTAATGTATATGTACCTTATGTCACTGCACCAACAGTGCAGTAGCACTGCATATGCATGTGTGGGTGTTTGAAAGCATCTTAAGGGAGGTCATTATCACTGCTACCTCAAAGTATCTCAAAGTATCAAAGTCTTTGCAGAAGAGATAAAAACCCTTGTGTCAGCAGGTCTGGAAGATATGCATGGACTAGCTGGACAAACCACACAGGCAATGCCAGGGTGAATACTAACACAATGAAGAAATGATGATATGGCAAAACAACCTTGCTTTTAAACAAAACATTAACATTTTGTTCCCATTATTTATTTGTAAGGTTTTTCATTGACTGAAGAAAATCTTTTAAAGTCTCAAACCAAACATCTATATTTTCCAAACTTATATCCAGGACCGTTTAAAAGAAGTAGTTTTGTTCCAAACGTAATTTAAAAATATTACGGTAACTATAAAATGGTTGTGCTTTGGTGGAGGGATAATTTATCATTGCAATATACCACAACATACTACTTTGGTTTTATCCAAAAGTCCGATATATATATATATATATCGGACTTTTGGATAAAACCAAAG
>NW_015114081.1:246256-322909 GCF_001443285.1 Poecilia latipinna | reverse complement strand
ACATTTTTTTTTTTTTATATAAAAGAGATATATATATATATATATATATATATATATATATATATATATATATATATATATATATATATATATATATATACACACACATGCACGTGTGTGGGGGTGGGTGTGTTGGTACAGGTAGACTATCAAGTAGACAGTATGCAACTACCACCTCTGCAATCCAATTGTACAGCTCACTACACAATTAGACTAAACAAACTACTTAAATGTAAAATTTGGCATCTTGCGAGAAATTGAGGTCACAATCAGTCCTACAGCAATATGGACAAGAATAAGGATTCAACATTTGTTGGTCTTGCAGGCAAACGCTAGTGGCTAGTCTAAGTGAACCCATCTGCTCCATTTTTACTTAAGTGGACTTCTACCTTATTAAAACCATCTGCAGTTTTAATAACTTTGTAATAACAGTGTAATAACAGTGTAAACATAGTGTGACCACTATGTTTACACTGGGCAATTATTTATTGAAGAAAGGAGGGGTTTAGCCATGAGGAATCTTCCTCTGTGAAACATGTATTGAGAAGTCAGTAATTGCCTGACACAAAAGGCGATGTAAAATCAATAGAACAGCCTTCATCTAAACCGCGATAATAATTCTGCTTTGTCCACAAGTTTACTTTTATATGAGACAGTTGCTCTGAAAAGAAGAATATATCCCAATATAGTGTAATTACTGAAGCCTTCTTTCAAATGTAATTCATTGGTCAATTGCATAATTATGGTTAATTTTTGTTGTACTTCTTTTTTCCTGGCCAATTCTGGAAGACAATAGCCCTAAATCCATAAGTCAATAAAATTGCTGTTGATGAATACCTGGTGAATTTCCAGTACCAGTTTGGAAATCATCAATAAATCTTGCTCCCTTTCTCACTCCTTCATTTCATGTTTCTCTTTTACAAAACTTAACAATTTCCAAGAAATAATAACAATAATATTATGTGT
The DNA here is from genome assembly GCF_001443285.1 of Poecilia latipinna. NCBI lineage: Eukaryota > Metazoa > Chordata > Actinopteri > Cyprinodontiformes > Poeciliidae > Poecilia > Poecilia latipinna. The sequence continues at coordinate 321,943 of NW_015114081.1, read as the reverse complement.
AATAAAGGGGAACTTATTTCTTCAAACACGCAGTTTTGTGTCAGAGAATGTGTATGTGAATCTGAACGCACACTAATACTTACAGCACCTTCATTGTAGCTTGATGGTATGCTGTAAAACACAGCCTCATTTTCCTGCTCAGGCCTCAGGATAAATTACAGCCACTCCTTGGGGATGAGGCTTCCCTATCGGGTTCCAAGCAGCATATCACCACACGCTATGCAACTACGCAGAAAATAAGGGAGCAGCTTTTGCCACTTTTTTCTTCATTTTTTTGTCGAGATGACATTGAATAGATAGTGCAGAGTTATGTGCCTGTAGGATATTAAATAACGTCCAAGTTTCAGTCAAAACTTCAGAGAAAGTTAAACGCAATTATCTTTGGAAGTTTACATTTGCATGTGTAGGAAAGCAACTGTGTGCATAAGTGCATTTTCAGACAGAGGTGTCCAGACAGTTGTAAAGCTTTCCTTTATCACAATCGTTATATGGTACAAGAGCAATCTAAAATGTGTGTCCATTAGGACATTGTGTATATTTGTGCTTGCATTTAGGCTAGTCTGCCCAGACTACTATAAGTGCTGATGTTAAACCCATCACTGTAGTAGACTGGGGGCACTGGGCACTTTAATAGACAGTGCCATCATCAGCGCATGCACTTTCAAACAAATCACCACATCAGATCTGAATGCATTTGGTGTGCTGGATTTGAATAACTTATTCCACAACATAAAGGGCAGGATGTCAACTCAGCCAATTCAACCACTCCTCCTCCTTAATTTCCTCTGTCAGTCTGCCTGGCTCTCACACCCACCACCCTACATTCTCTGTCTCTGTGTCTTGAAAGCATAAGCTTGACCCAAAGACCAGCTAAACTCAAGGAAAAATTAGAAAAAAAAAAGAAAAAAAAAAAGGATAGATAACAACCAAGCTGCTCATTTTGCACACACTCAGTTTTTTTTCACACAAACATTTGGGAGTAGCTGTCCCACCTCCTGAGCTGTAGAAAGATGAGTGAGAAAAAAAATAAACAATGGTGCCCTTAGGGGTCTTCCATATCGATGAATGGATCCAACTAAACAGTTTTCAGTGCAAACACAAACACTCAGATCGACTGTTGGATAAGACACATGAGGCATCGTAAAGGAGAAGAGAAGATAAAGGAAAACAGGTAAACAAGACACAGTGAAGACAACTTTGTAATAAAGCAGATGGAAGTGAGGGAAAAGAGTAAGGAGATAAAGTGTGTGGAGGAAACTAAAAGATGGATAAGCCAAATGACCAAGAGGAAAAGAGTAGGAGATAATGGGTATCCGAATGACAGCAGAAGCCAGGAGCTGATGTAGAAGAGAGACAAAGAACAGAAATATATCAAGAGGAATAAAATAGAACAATGAAAAGATAAATTTAAATGAAATCAACAGCTGAACAAATAGAGAGTGACAGCCAGGTTGAAAAAGAAATGGAGAAAGACCAGGTGAAAAAAAATTAAATTCACTTCTGTTGTAAAGTACATCCCACAGCTGAGATTATCACCAGCTTAGTTTTCTAACTGAATGTAAATATTTGTGTTTTGGCTGCAAACAATGAAAAGTAATGTGTTAACCTTAACGCGTTAATGCACATGATTATTCTGAAAATTTTAATTATCATACTACTATTTTGACCTAAAATAATCTCTCCAGCGCAGGGTCACCTAGTTCACAGCAGCATGAAATGGACTCGATACGCGAGGAGCGACAAATGACAGGGAAGGGTGGAAGTTTTGTGCGACCGCAGACAGCCACAAAAGTTGAACATTTTCAAGTTTCTTGCGTTGCATCGCATGTGCACATCTACGTGTATGAGCTTGAAATCTCAGATGCACAAATTACGCCGGTCACTTGGTTGGATGAGGTCAACTGGCTGTCACCTCGTCGCCTCAATTATATAGGCAGTTGTCTGAGGCACCACAAGGAGTGGGACACTGAAGAATTAGGAGAAAATATACATCATGTCAGTTGTCCCCTGAAAAAGTTTATTTCCCGTATGCATCTGTAGTGGAGTAAGCGTCCCTTAGTAGTAGATGTTGAGTACTGGGAGGCTACATTACCTTCTTTCTGGTCTAATAAGTGCTTGCATTTTAATCCATTGGAATGAGGTAGGAGGGGCTTGCATAACTGCAAGCATATTTGTATTTTAAGCTTACAAAGTTAGGCATAGTGATTAATCATGACTAATCACAGCGCCAAAATGTGATTAATATGATAAAATTTTTAAACTGATGTACGGCACAATTTTCATTTTAATAAATTTTGAAAGAACTCAACAGACTCGTACTGTTAAACAAGTAAAATGCTGCTTTGCCTTCTCACAATCCTTAAGAAATAACTATCTCAAAAGACTTTCAGAGTAAATCTCAAATGTGTTTGTTTTCTTACTAATTTAGCTGATTTGACTTCACATTTTCTGGAGATTGTTCCCTTAACTCTGGTTCTTCTTGTCATTCCAAGGCCAGCGTTAGGGATTGAAGATGAAGATGACGACTGCGGTGGGGCTGAAAGAGTAAACACGTAGATATTAAGACCGACACAGGGATTTTATTTATTACTATTGACATATGTATTTATCATTATGAAACCAGCAGAAAAAGACAAAAAGAACACATTAATTATATAAATAAACAATGTACAGCACAATATATTATTGAACATTCACATTTTTAAACAGAGCTTGTTTTTTCAGTACAGATTTGTTAATCAGTAATAATACCAAACAAGTGAGCATATTTCTAATGCACAACTGGAAAATTCATTTGAGGCCTTTCACTTCTTGTAAAATACATCCCACAGTTAGAGCAAATACAACCTGTTACAGCAACAACGAAAAATATAAACAGAAAAATGCCATTGATTTTGTAATTATATTGTATATTTATATTGTATTTTGGATGTTTCTAATCAATGTGCTATAAGAAAAGGAATGATTACTACTTAACCAGCTGTTGACTAAATGATAAATTTAATTAGTAAATTGTTTTTTTCTTGCACTAATCAACTCACCTGGCAGTGGCTCATCCTTCAAAACTCTGATCTTTATTTTCCCTGCAGGAAGCTGTGAAGATGATATATAAGTCACATAAAAGTGGAAAATGTTTTATGCTTTAGTTTACAAAAAGCCTAATAAAAATGTTTATGTTTGTTTTAATACTAACAGTATACCAACTCCTGGATCTTTTATGTGGTATTAAATGTTTAGGATTAATAATAAAAATAAATGAAGCTCAGAGTGACTGTATACAGTTGCATAAAATAAAGGCATAGGATGCAGAGTTAGATTTTTTATTTACTTTTTGGATTTTGTTGTCATTGATCTTCTTGAAGCTGTTTGGTTGAGGGTTACTGATTGAAGAAATACATTGTCCAAATTTCCACCTTAAGTCTCTAAAATGCCTACAGAAAGAGACCAAGAAAGACAAATGTCACAGATGAAGGAAAGATGACTAAATGAATAACTGATTGTAATTGTTGTCAAAAGTCCACCGTTTTCCAGAAGAAGTACTCATTCTGTCATTCATGCCAATGAGATCATACAACAAGAAATTAGTATCAAACCAGTCTGATTTAGCGAGATGTTTCCCACTAACTAGACAGTGACGAACTCTATGGAGTTGAAGATGCCAGCATGAGTCCTTTGTCACAGCACTGACTGTGACATCTGACAAAGCAGCATTTTCAGATGATTCTGACAACTCTCAGTGATTTTGTCAAGCTTATATCAGTAGTCACCACAACAGATGTTAGTGTTTTTAAAATAATTTGATTTATTGTACCATTTCATGTAGAATAAGAACAATCATCTGAGGATTATAAGCACTAGTAATATGAATGAAACTCACTGGAATATTACATTTTCAAGGTTTTAATTGCACCAGATTACTACTGATTTCATTTCTCGGGATAGGTGGAATGTACATATAATACATAATTGGGAGTCTTAAAGACTGAAAAAACAAATTCATTTTTGATGAATGGCTTTTTGTTTTCACTGCAAATTTAGAGAAGGCTGCAAAAATGTGGGATTTTTTTTAACTGTGGTTACAAGAGTATGTATGTCAAGTCAAAATATGTGAGGTAATGTTAGTATTTTGGAGACTTTTTTCAATAAGTAGTAGGCATTTCAGGTTTAGATGTGAGCTCTAAACCTCACATCTAAACTAATTGTTTTCCAACAGAAACAACACACGTAATAAACAAAATAAAAATGCAAACTTTTCGATGGAAATGAATTTGTAATCATGAAGGCCAATTACCACTGACAGTCTGGTATGACAATTTGGAGCACTATGATATCACAATAATTACACAATATTTTAAAACAAGTGTACTAAATTATCTAATTGCATACAGTTAAAAACATAAAAGCAACAATTATCCCAACAACTACTAGTACATCATATTGACTAGTTAAAATCATGTTATCTGTAACATTTACTGTATATCTTCACTGATACGTAAACATTGGTACAAATTTTTCATAACTAGTAAATTTAGTACAGTAAATACTGTGCTTATTATGCCTTTTTTGCCATTCTGCTCTCTTAGCAGAGTAACACAAGCCAAACAAACTGATAATAGATGGATATTTACCTGGACTATCTGCTCAGTTGTAGATTTCCAACTGTATATTTAAATAATTACTTTAAGAACTAATTTTCTTCTAAAACATGACTGTTCATATTTTATTATTGGAAATACTTTCAAACATCTTAATTTATAGTTCTTGAGAGCAGAAAAGTTTGGAAGCCTTTCTTTGAACCAGTTCAGACACTGAGAACATCAGGTAGTTGCATCCTGATGGTACCCAGAGTCAGAACAAAGCACAACAACACTGCATTGCAGTTTTATGCCCATAAAATCTGGAACAGTCTGTCTGGAGAAGTGAGACAGGACTAGACTCTGACAACGTTTAAGCTAAAAATAGTTCTTTTTAGCCGTGCATAAGACAGATGGAAGGATTTTGTCCACTATTTCTTATTAATTTAATTAGACAATGATTTTTTTCTTGTATTTCATTTGTTTAATCATGTTTAATTTATACCTGTATTTTTAAACTTTGTATTTAAACTCTACATTTTTCTGTAAAGCACACAAAATGTGCTATACAAATACATTTGCCTTGCTTTGCCTTTCAGAAAGCTGAAAGCACTGTGTGTACCACATGGTGGGGGAGAGGTAGCTACTTTAGGTTCTTTGGTTCATAATTCCAGAGAAGCAATTATCTCTTTTGAAAACTTGGAATATATTGATATCTGTGATGGACCAATGCCCAGTGAAATGCATATGTGCAAACCCCGCACAGAAATTTAAGTTTCCAAAAAGTGGATGAGAGAAGTGTGGTGGAAATATTGTTCATGCTCATGTTGCTGAATTGTTTATGACATTTATTCTATTGTGATGTTGGGCTCTCTTTGGAGAAAGTTTATTTTAGATTGAGCTGGCAGCCTGTCAAGGCTCAGGAAGTCAGACTTTGAATCTGTATATGTGTGTATGGAATTGTGAGAGAATCCAGAAACCTGATGTTGTTGCTTTGCCGTACTGACACTGAGGGAAGGCGTAAGGTAATCATCCTATCAGCATCATCACGGCAACTGGACTGTCGCTAGAGGAGACAGTTGAAGCACACCCCTGTCAGTTCAGGATGACAGGGTGTCCCCTCAGGGGCCCCCTCAGTGTGCATGCCTATTTGGGTTTATGTATGGACTGCATTAATGAAAATCAAATCATCTAATCCCAACAGACACACAATTAACTACACCCATGTATGTGTGAGAAAAAAAATAGTTCTAAATAGCAATGCCTAAAACATTTAGCCTCAGTAAATGAGGGAACTTGTGTATTCAGCGATGATTTATGTAATGTTCTTCTAAGAAATTAAATGTGATTTTTTTGTAATTGAGAAATCATCATCAGAACAAAGGCATGAAAAGACCAGTCTCTGTGTTATTAATCAACATAAGTTTCATTTGTTGAATTTAGTTATTGAAATGAATGAACAATAAATTATTAAGATGCACCTGTAAGCAAACAACCAGCAATGTAGATTTTTGATTAGAATAGTGGTAAGATTTTGTATATATATAAAAATGAATTATACCTCTACAGATCAAACCAATAAAATTATTTGTCAATATACTCACAATTACCAAAAAACCAAAAGAGTAATGTCTTCACAAATAAAATGGCAGGTAAAATTAGACATAAACCTGCACCCACATTTCTGCTTCATTGACCTTTTCTGTAGATAACTATATGGGTATTAGCCTACCTCATTTTAAAAGGTGCTTCAGTTTTCTCATCTCTTCCTTCCAAAGTGGATTTTTTGCTTGACCTTTACAGGTGGAAGAATCCCTCATGTCTCTGAACTTTAGATTGGAGTCATAGTCTTTCTGTCTCTATTACTTGTTGTCTTTTCTATGTTGTTTGCAACTGTCTTATGGTTGCTGCACACTTTTCCAACTTTCCCAATCCCAGTACCGCACCCCCAATTGCATCTCGGCCTTATGCATGCCCTTTTAAACACTAACAGTTATAACCCAACTACTTTTCATCCAATATCTTTATTAAGATATGGAGGCCTAATTTCTTCCCAAGCCAAGACTGTACAGCTCTTTCAGCAGAACATCACTCAGGCAATTTGTTATACCATTTTACTGATGTAAGCAGGTTTCAACAGTGTCATCCACTCAGAACCAGCGACCATTTTAAATCAATATGTGCAGGATATGATAAAAATGATAATCTGCAGTGAGTACCAAGCCTTTCTGCAATAATAATTTTGGAAAACAAATATTAAATAGTTTTAATTTTCATACAATTAAGATAAATGCCGTAATGTTCAACACAATGCTTCAAGCGCATTAAGACCATCTCCTTTTATTTAAGACAAGATTCCACTTTTATAAACATGTTAATGCTGATTTTGGTTCTTAGTAGTGTCTCTTCCATTTAATAACTATCAAATCCAATGATTATCTTTTTCTATCCTGAATTTTTCTGGGCATGTCTACTCAACAGCACAATTTCATTTAATTTTATTTCTTTACTTACATTCTGGCTTATCCTTTCCCAGCACTGCTCTTTGCTTTCTTTAGAAAGAGTATAACCAAGACTCACCTTCTTTCCTCCTTCTCTTTACTCATGTTTTCTTTCAACTGTTTAAGTTTCTCCTCCATTTTCTTGCTCTCACTGGCCAGAGTTGTGGTGTCCAGTTGCAATTTGTGCAGGTTCCTACAGCAACAAAAACACATGCACATACAGCAATCAGGTATCAACAATCAATCACACAAATGACCGGTTTTGTCGGATTGGATGGCAAGGCTTTCATCGATATATGTTCAATTCATCTTCAGCGTTAGCAGATTCCTGTTCCCCCGACTAAATCAATGCTTCTATCAATTAGTTACTGGATCAGTGTACTGCCAAGCAAGGCATCAACCCAGTCAATTATCTGTAGGCATGTGAGAAACTGTAGCCAGGGATAGAACTGAATTTTATACTGTGCTCACAAAAATTGGACAACATATCTTTAATCACCTAAAAGAGATGCTACACAGAAAACTGCAGAATCTAGCAAGACTATAGATTGGCCAGAAGTCCATTTTGTTCAAGCCTTTCTCATGATAAAATTTGAATGCCTATAGATGACTAGCAGATAAATAGCACTGTAGTCAAGGGACGCTAATGGGCTTCTAGTGAATGCCCTAAATCACATTATTGATCTCCTCTTACCTGGCATTGAGCTTGACAGATCTGGTCTTGTTGTTAGGAACCACATAATCATTTAAATTCATGCTTCTTATTTCCAGGGGCTGCAGTATTTCACCAAGGTCTTCTACAGCGCTTTTGAAAAGAAACTCTTCTGCAGCAATACAGAGATGCCATTAAATTTACAATCATGTACTTCTCACAAAATAACACTCTACTATAAATAAACCAGGCCCCAATAAAAAATAGCAAAATATTTAATGAAAAAAATAAAATAAATATAATTTCTAATTAATTCAGTTCTTTGCCAAAAACACAGATATGGACATTTTCTATGTAATTAATTTGAAAAGTACATTTGCAAATACTGTAATATATTAGCAAGACAGGCACACCTGCTAGTAATTTGTGGCAAAATGTGAAATAAACACCAGCTACACTTGATGCTAATGCTGAAGTGCTTAATACACAAAATATACGTTATTACCATTTTGCTCTTAAGCTGATATTAGCTGCATGATCAGTCCAGTCAAGGCTATCTGCTTGGGTTGCCAGCCTGCACCGGGATCCCTGACAGACATGCTAAAATTGACTTCTGTCCCTTTAAGAAGTTCCAAGTCTTTACCACACTCTACCTGTCCACATGTCATCATAGCATGCCACCATATATTCAACATTATTTGTACGTACTGACCAAACACACCGAGTACAAGCTGAAGGCTGGTATACACACCACCTTCTGGCTAGAATCATAGAAAACATTTCTGAAACAGAACCGTGAAATCAAATAAACTAAATTCACCAAAGAGACGTTAATGTTAGGTAAATTGGAAAATGACCATTAACTATTTCTAAAAAATGTTAAAAGGCATCAAATGTGCACTATAACTTGTAATAAAAAAGGGAGTAGTTTCTACAGAAGTGTGTTCAATCTATGTGGTAACCCATCCACCATATAATCAACCTTCTTAATTCCACCTGTGTTTTTACCTTTTTTCTAACAACTGCTAAAACCACATGCTAAAGCTGCTGCTCTGTTCAAACCGAAGCTAATAAATAAGAAACTTTGGCCCTGCGTCACGCCGCTTAAAGTAAGCAAACACAACGTAGAGGAGCTTAAACTTACCCTGAATCCGGGTGTAAATGTCTTTTTTTCACAACATGTCTCGGTGTTAGTTAATTCCCTATATTCATCATCGGTTTACCGAACTTGAGTAAGATTTCAGCTAACAACCGCTGCCTACAAGAACGTCGTGTCTGTTGGGACAGAGTCACTATGGCAACCGAAGCCGGAAGTTAATTTGAGTTGAATATATTATCGCTTCGCGTGCGCGTTGATATCAGTTTCTACCTCCCTGCGGGTGTTTGATGACTAATCCTCAACTTCAGACAGATTACTACTGCGTGACTTTCTTTGTTACATAAATAAGCACACAGTTCAAAAGCATTTATCCCCCTGTTCCCTAAAATAATCATGAGTAGGCTAGTGGGAATTCCTTGTAAATGATGCTTTCTCTGAGTATCAAGATACATTTTAAGCACTGACTAAAGCTTTTTCTTTCTTTTTTCAGCATTTTTTGGAGTTGCTTTAACTCATTGGAAATTAACGTCTCTAGACAGTTCGTGTTGTCAACCTTTAAAGAAAAGGGAATTTCCCATAAGTGTAAATAAAAATGTTCAGCAGTTCATTTGAGAAGACCAAAGTGAAATAGACGTGTGCGTGTCGATTTGAGGGTTTGTCTAAAAGGGAAACAATACTATCATAAAATTTAAAATAAGTTCATGTACTTGTGTTTTATGCAACATTTTTGCTTACCAAAAAACAATTTTAAATGTTGACCCTGTTTGTCCTCCAGTTTGTTAAAAAAAACAACAGAAGGAACAAGTTATTAATCAGACAGAAAATTTGTTTTACATTACAATTTAAGAATGGCAAAAGACATATTGCTGACACTGCAGCACCACTAGCAGCTTTTTTATACACCCTGCAGATATATAATTAATAAAATTGTAAAAGCTACCTATAAATAATGAATGTCATATGAATAATTGTGGCAAAAGAATAAAAGATAAGGGTTTGGAATGAATTTTGTCATTTTTCTTCATAGATATTTTAGTAGTTGTGTCATTCTGGAATATTTTGAAATTTTAATTGTGAGATTCAAAATCTTTATTAAAAAAACAAACTCAACAACGTTTTCAAATTTAACAACATAAAAAGAATAATCACAGTAATTATAGTGTTTCTGTAAGGTGCTGCACAATTTGGCATGTTTAGGTTTGATTAGCACAAAAATACATAGACTTACTCACCCATTCTGACTAATCATCAGTAGATGTTCTGTTTGGGTGTTTTATGTTATGTTCTGTGTGTGGGAAATGTTTGCATGTTTTTTGGTGTTGATCCTGATACATCTAAACATAATCTCTGCTCTGTCAGCTTGTGGAGCTGCCTGTCAATTGGTTGCCACAAAAACGTGTGTGGAGGAAGATGATAGCGAGAGAGAGAGAGTAAAAAGAAGAATACAAGTGGTTTTGAGTTGTTCTTCACCTATTTGGCATTACTTTCCCTTTGTTGTGGTGCACTGCAACCAAAAATATGTTCAATAAGCAACAAAAGCTGCACTAATTGCTTCATGCCTTCGTAGAACATCGCAATGTTTGTAACTGTCATCAAATTAGACAATCTATTTCATAAATTAACAAACTATAGCTGCCACAGTAAAATCAAATTAAATGTCCAATATAAAAGAAAATAGATAAAAATATGTCACAAAAATTGATTTTTTTTTTTTAACTAAAAATTTTAATTAAATAGTTGTTTACATTTTTCTCAACACAACAAAAAATTAAAGCAGGAAGTGGAAGTAAAGCACGGGATCAAGTTTTGAATCTCAACAAAGCCTAACAGTCTAAATACAGTGTTAGGTTTGGAGAAAGGCTGACAGAATAACATTGGATTTTATTGGAACAGCATCTTGTACTTTCCAATTCCATAATATTGATTTTCTGGTTGATTGTCTGTATAAAATTTTCAAGAGTGAAAAAAAATATCTAACCTTTCTTTAGATAGGTTAGATATCTAAAGAAAGGACACTTTTTTGTAAGGAGGTTTGATCCCAAAACAGAAAACTGAGTTCATGTTCTTCCTTCTTTGTTTTCCTCTCTCCCGTTGTAGTTTCAACTATTTCTTGCTGCAGCGGAAAACATATCCATTACAGTATTGTCAAAAGTATTCTGAGACCAAGCAGTAAACTTCACATAGAGTTATGTCTGCTTTTTAATTTCACTCCAGGAGTTGGATTTGAAATCAACTTATGATTCAGGTTTTGGCCTTGTCTCTTGCATGCAATGATGCACATATATGGATTTGGTTTTATTTGTATTCCAGGACAAAGAATATACTCAGAAATTCCGAAAGCATTGTCAAATTGTGCCCCAAGCTTAACACCTTCTTTCAGCCTTGCAACTTTTATCACAATTCTTCCACAACAGAGCACAAAAATGGTCCACCAAGCACATGACCGCCTCATTCCTGAATCTGGCTTTCTCTCCATTTCCCTTTGTCTATCTCGCCCTCTCCCAACATTGTTGGCATATGACCTATTGCTCCTGCCATCAGGGAAGTGTGGGTATATGACTTATTGAGTGTGCCTGTGAGGTTGTGAGTGTGCATGGTCATTTAGGGTTGTGACCCTCCAGCTGGATTCTGTCTGTGCTGCTAAACAGTTACTCCCTCCTTCTCCTGTTCTCTGTCAAATCTGCTCGAACAGACAGCCTGGCGTGTAGTGGCATACCGATGAGTGAAAGACTGAGCGGAGAAGAGGGAAGGGTGGTATAAGAACGGTGCAAGGGGCTGTGAGGTGTGGGAGGGGGAAGGGGAGAGGGGGAAAACGAGCATTGTAAGGGGCCAAAAGGCACATGAAAGAGTGACACAAGAAAAAGAACAAAGGAGCAACATAATGCATGAAAGGGAGGGATGCAACAGCTGAGCAGTTGCAGGAAAAGGACAACCAGTGTACTGTGAAATGTCAGGGCTATTGAATTCATTAGGAGGCAATGATCATGGTGCTGCACTGAATGCCATCCGTTGGGTTAAATATTTTTTAGGCAATCCAAATGCTGGGTGCACTGTATAGAGACTGTTTTAAAATGATTGGAAACATTTTAAGGAAGACACAGTCCCAGCAGCAAAAAGGGAAAGGAAGTAATCACCCAGCTGTAGTCAAAGTAATTTTACAACCCTCCCAGTAGATAATGATAGGCACTTTAACAAAAAGAATTGGAAACTAATATGGAAAATTTGGACTTTTTCATGCATTCGTTTACTGCACTTACAAACTGTTAATCGGAGAAAGAACACCAGCTGTCTATACTGACATTCAGTGTCAGGCAGATTTATTTACTCAGGCAGCTGTGATTTCTTTCCTATTTTGTGATCATTTTTTGATTGATTACACTTTTTTGGATGCCAGATGGACTCACTCAAGATGGACCCTAGCAGAAGAATATGCAGGATGAACATTTTTTAGTATTTAAAAAATTGGCACTGAAGTTTGTCTGAAGCTAATAGTTCATTCTACATCAGAATCCACGAGGATCAAAACCAAAGAAACACAAGCACATTAAAATAGCGATAAATTATGTGTCCTTAATTGATATTCAAGATACTTTATGTCTTCTCAGTTTTTCTTTATTTCATGTAAATGCTTTCTTTAGGCTACAATGACTGATAGCCCAGGAGTTCTTTATTTCTTGTGAAACGAAGACTAAAGGCAGCTTTCGCTGAATGCTAATGGCATGTTTGTATGAAACTGTCAAATCAAATTAAACCGAACCACATAGATCAACAGCAACAATGTAGGCTGAAATAAACAGATATCTGTTCAAATTACCTCAGGTTAAGGGAAGAATATGAAGAAAAACAACTCTTTCTGCTTTTAGGAGTTTCTATTATTGTTTTTTGAAACACTTTGTAGTCACCTAGCTCTGAAAATATTAAATTTTAACAGCTTTTTAGAAGTGCTTGAAGTTATGTTACAAATAGAGTTCAAATATAGCCTGTATACATAATAAGGCTTTACGTTTATTTACAATGTTTGATTAACTTAATCATTCTGAGCTCCAACGTCACGGGATGTTTATGGAGAGCTGGACCGGTTAGAAATTCACACAGTGTGATGAAAATTTAAAGCGTGATAAGTGCCTATATTTGAAATAAAAACTGAATAGAATAAACTAAGTTTAGTAGCAGTTTTCAATTGTTTAATTAGTTTAAGTTTTGGACTTCATAAATTAGTACAGTTGGTCTAACATGCTGATGTTGTCTTAGTCTATCAGCTCAGGCACTAAACAAGCCCTTAATCTGCCAACTGTTGTTTTAAAATACCTTAATGGAAATGATGGGTGCCACTTCTTAAGTTACCAAACTATGACCATCTATGTTGCAGCATCTTAACAAAACATATTTCCAACAGCTACATTTTTTATGTTAGAAAAAAAATAGAAGAGGATCCTTCTGTCAGCCAGTTAATATGAAACCTTGTCAAAGGGCAGCAATGTGTTATTCAAAGAAAGTCAAAGAAAATCCTGTCCTTCAGTGCTTTCTCTGGCATCACAGAAAAAGTACTTCATAGTACAGGGATAGTATGACAGTTTTTTTTAGTGGTTTTAAAAATAAAGCTTTATAAATCCTATACTTTAATACAATAACCCATGACTAGTACCATTAGGAAACTCAGAAATATGTTATTAAACAACAACTTTAAGTAGATTTGCCTTATTTATAGTATTTATACTGTAAAACTCTCTTTTCGAACTAGGAAGCTGACACCATTATGGTTTAGTGTGCCACCCAGCAGGATGTCCAATTAATTAAGCTAAAAAAAAAAAAACATCTTCTGAAAATTAGGAGCATTAATGAGATTCTAAGATATCTTCCTCCGCAACTGTATGAACGATCTTTTACGCAAGATTTTCATAAATAGTTCCTGTAATTAAATCTAATTTAGATGTTTGTGTCTCAAAGGTTTAACTGTTGTACTTGAGGGTAAAAAACCTAAAGCTATAAGAACTGCATCAGCTTAGGCTGCTAAAATTATTTACTGACCCATGCAGAGAAACGCCTTTGTGGAAATATATTAATGAATTTGAGTTTCACATAGCAGTCAGGATTTTATTTTTTATTTATTTATTTATTTTTATCTTAAATACCTTGATTACTTATTTTGCAGCAATCCTAAAGATCATAAGAAAAAGTACTAAGGATTTGCTTAAAGTATTTTTGATCTTTTCAGAAACTGAATTTTGTAAATTAGGAATTCGATCTTAAGAAAAACTTATGCTTTTTGCAACAAGCTTTGAGTATCATGTACACAACAAATAGGATCAGTGACAAAGGTCAACTCTGGAAATCAGAATAAAATATGCAGTGTAGTGTTCATTTTATTAAAACAGACACATTAAACCCTGAATAAGGTCTAAGCTATCAAAAAGATTAAAAAAAAGCAAGCAAGGAAAAAATAAAAACATATAATTTTGAAGGGGATTTTAAAGACAATATTTCAGCAATTTTAACAGCTTTTTTCCAGTTGGTTCTAGTCTCTAATTAATATTTTTAGTGAAACGTTGTTCTTAGTTATTTAAGAACATTTAGTTTGTACATGTGGATTGTATAACAGCTGAACAGCAAATGTCCATACAAAAACTTTTTTTTAAGATTGTACACTAGGCTAATACACAGTTTTGGTCAACCATGTAAAGACTCCAGACTTTGTTTTTACATACAAACTTTTGTCATGACCACTATGCTGATTTCTATGCTAAATTGGTGAAGGTAAAGGTAATTTTATTTATAAAGTACATTTTCAGCAACAAGGCAATACAAAGTGCATTACAGGAATGAAAATGAAATACAAAATATTTTGTTTCACACACATAGGAACTTGAGTGACTTGAGTGGAATATGCAATTTTAATGACTGAAATTATATATCTTTGTTATCACAAAACAGGCTACCATTGCAGTGGGTTTAGTGCCTTTAAAATCATAAAAATCCAGCTTGCTCCATTTATTTTGTCTGGAATAAACAAACACTCTTAGACCATGACTGTAAGGAGACATAGTTCTGAAGATGCCGGTGTAGGTAGATGATGAGGAGTCAGAGAAGCAAATGTAGAGAGTTTTGGTACCATCAAAGCCACAGTGGGATCAGAAACATGGACAGGGATACTTGTCCAGGTCCTTGACACAATGAGAAGAGTCTACTGCAGTAACTCTCCTAATGATGTCCCCATACTCCTTTTAGTTCAGGCAGTGTGCCACAGAGGTTTTGTGAATGGGGCAGTTAGTACAGTATGCACTGGGATACACACAAACATGACACAATGATAGGAGAAGAGTTTGATGCAAAAAGGCAAAAAGATATATATTTAAGAAAATAAGTGAGATTGCTGGATAGGCACCAGACATTCTTGGGACCATGAAAGAATAAACATATTTGGATAATGGATAGATAAATGGACAATAAGTGGTGCAAACTGACTCATAAAGTGGAGTATGGGAAAATATGTGACAAGAAATGTAGAGTGCCTTGCGACAGTATTTGTACAGCTATGAACCTCTGAGTACTTTGTTGCAGTTTTAAGAGTAGTATATATCAATGAAGAAAAGTGGGTGGAAAATCTTAAATAGATTTCAAAATGTATATGGAAAATATGTATTTGAATACAGTCCCTTTTACTCTGATAGAAAGTTTCCTTCATAAGGTGCCTAATTAGTAAACATTAGTAAACTTTGTGTAATTTAATCTCAGTGTAAATATATGAGGTGAGACCACAGAGATTTTTTATAGAACATTAGTGAACAAACAGAATCATGTAGACCAAGGAACACAGCAGAGAGGTTAAGGGTTAAGTCATCAAGACATTTAAGACAAGGTTCGATTATAAATAAATACCCAAGCTTTGGAAAATTACTGTAGGAGCACGGTAGCCATCCAAAACCAAATACCGCAAACCCTCCAGAGCATGGCTGCCAACTTATTCTGACAGGCCAGGCATAATTAATCAGAGAAGAAGACAAGAGGTTGACAGTAATATTGGAAGAGTTGCAGATATCTGCAGGTCAGGCAAAATAATGTATTTACAAGTCAGCTGTCAATTCAGTGCTCTATATATCTGCCTGTATGGAAGAGAAGCAAAAATAAATACATTTAGAAAAAAACAAAACAACAACAACAAAAAATCAAATATAAGAAGTCACATTTTCAGTTTGCCCACATTTTTGGACACAACAAACATATTAAAGGAGGTGTCTTGTTCACAGGAGTTCAAAACAAAACTTGGTTCGAGCTACATCTAAAACACAACGAGCAGTGGAAAACCAACTATGCATCAACTTAAATACACCCTTCATTAAAACAATGCACTGATAGCATCAAGTGGTGACCGTGCTTTTCTTTAGTAGAGACAGGGACACTAGTCAAACTGGATGGAAAGATGGATGGAGCAAAATACAGGACAATTCAGATAACCTGTTAAGAGTCTGCAAAAGACTGAGAGACACTGAGACAAGAATGCAAGAGCAGAATCCAAACAATATTGCAAATCAAAGCATGTGTTTGAATCACACAGTCCAGACTTGATTCCAATTTAGAAAGTTTGACAAGAGTTATAAACTTCACATTTTATAGCTGTGAAGTTATGAACTTCACATCCATCCAATATGACTGAGCATAAGCTATTTTGCAAAAAAAAAAAAAAAATAATAATAATAATAATAAAAATTGGGGGATGTGCAAAGTATGGAGGGATGCCCCAAAGGACATGGGCAATTGCAGGGAAAGGTGATTCTACAATGCATTGATTTAAGAGGACTGAAGAGAAATTTCAGTCTGGCTACTCGAAACTTTATTTTAAACTGTTTTCACTTTTAGCCTTGTGAAAGTAATTTCCTTTCATTTTATCATGCATGACTTTGCTTTTGTCTGTCACATGAAATTGCAATAAAATACATTCATGTTTGTGGTTTGTATGACATTGTTCATTCATTCATTCATTGCCTGGGCGGTTTGGTGTCTAACTGTTGTGGTCATTGGTCATTGGTAAAGTACATCCTGGACAGGCTGCCAGTTCATTGCAAGGCAACATATAAACACATAAGATAGACTGGAATTTGAAAGCAGGACCTTATGCTACAAGACATCAGTAGTGCACCATGCAGACCTAAGCATTGTACATATGAACCTTAAATAGTATAAAGAGACCAGTGGGGAAGCAAAAAATATTAAGGTGAAAGACTTTTTTTTTTTTTTTCAAAAGTCCAACCAACCGACAGTGATGAAATGACAGCAGGAAGGAAAGACAGGAAATTAGAAAGAAAGACATCAGGGAGAAGAACAGAGAACAAGAGGGAAAGATTTGCAGTGTGAGTGGAAAGAAAGAAGGGTGGTGAAGAAGCGGGGAGGATATCAAGGTGTCAGGAGCTGATGGCCGGTCATTGCGTGTCATTGAGAAAAGAGACAGAGAGGTAATGAGAGCTGTGGTGGAGCGGAGAGAGGCCAGAGGGCTGGACGCAAAGGCCAAGTGAGAAATTGAGAGGTTGCGTGTGGAAGGGTGGGAGAGACGGATGGCTGGGAGAGACGACGACAGTGCAGATGGGTGAGGAGGGGAGAGGAACAGGGTGGAGTGCACGGGAGGGCATCTCTATCATGTGGAGTAGCTTGAACCAATGACTCGGTGTCACGCCCCAGATGGGTTCTCACGCAGCTGCGAGCAAAAAGCAAAGGTGCGTACCTAGAGATTACACATCAGGCAAAGCTCAGATGAGGATCTGATGACAGCTAACAGGAGGATTAAATTTCACTGGTTGCAAGCAGGGATTCTGACAATCACATGATGTAACAAAGGAAACAGAGGGAGCTGATGAAAGAGAGAAAAGACAGAAAAGAAAGAAGGGGTATTGTAAAAGAAAAAAGTGCGATCTATTCTGAAAGAAGAGAAAATTATAGTAAAAAGATCAAAAGCGTTTAGATGTCAGGAGTCAGAAACACAGCTGGCAAAGAAGAGAGGAAGGCTGATGGAAAAACAACAAAGCAAATGTGCAGTAAACCACAGCCCAAAAGTGGAAAAAGATTATTTGCTAATTCAGGCTTCAAAGCAGCATCTGACAGCAACAAAGACTAGTTAGACTGAATCAAAACAAAATCATGTCATTCCTCTTTTTAAGCTCAGATTTACAATATAAAACTCCAGGAAAACATGAGTGTGACAGTAAATGCTGCTGAAATCTGGGTCAGACATGACATTTAATAACCAGGGAACAAGCTGATACTGTTTGATCACATCCTCTTATTGTTTTGTGGTAGATTACAGAGAAAAATAATGGCAGGAACAAGATTTACCATTTTTCTACTGCTGAATCAATTTTCAGAGATAGCACAGGTGGAATTGGTCCACATTATCGTATATATTACTAACCATCTTCACCTCTGTGTTCTCACAACCAGTTCTACACAGAGACACAAACATACACACATACATGCGCTGTTGTGAAAGCTCATACACACTGTTGAGCTGTTCCTCCACTGCCATCTGGAGGTTGTGAGAACAGAGCCAGAAAAGAGATCAGAGCCATAAACCCAACACGTTGCACTTGTGATTTTCTACATGGAGGTTTCAGATGGTATGGAGAAGAGACATGCATTTAAAAAAAAATTATGTTTAGGAAAACACCAACGGCAGTCAATTTACTTCATAACCAAGCTAAAACACCAACTCTTTACATCAGGCAAAGTGGTGCTTCCTCAAGTCATCAGTGTGAATGTGTGTATGACTAAATGTAGTGTAAAGCATTTTGAAGTTCTTGAACTAGTGCTATTCAAATACAGGCTGTTTACCATCTACTTAATATTTGCATGTATGTGTTAGGTGTGGTATTTTAACAAAATTTCAGTAGGACTACAAACTTTTCATGCGTAACTGACAGACCCTGACCAACTCCATTTTCTTTGTTTATCTGGTTTGTTTATGTGGATAAAATAGATTAGTCTTCAGTAGCATTTTTGGTAATCTTATAGTGACCTGGTATTTAGGAGGGTTTGGTCAAACACCTCGTAACGATAGTCATTTTGTATTGTTAATGCTGTTGAACACACAGAAAAATATAACACAAATGTAACCATAGATGAGCCCATAACCCAAATTTGAACCCAGAAGGCTCGAAAGGCTTTAGCTTATAGTGTGACGTTTAATATAAAGACTGAAAGCGGGAGAAAAAGGATTACCCAGCTGGCGTCAGACTTCCAGAATCCATTAGCTACACAAAAATTTTAAAAACAGTTATGCACCCTGGTGCAATTGTTACACTGCTCTTGATCTAGAGAAACTCAGGTTTTCTTGTGACAAGTTCCTTTCTGTATGGTCTGAATATTATCCCTGTGCATGTTTGGGTTCTCTCTGGGTACTTCAACCTTACAACTTATTCCATAGTCCAAAGACATGCACATTTAGTTAAATGGTTTCTCTTAAATGATCTTATATGTATATGTGATGGCAAGCATAGCTCCCTTCCAACACACTGTTTACTGGCGATAGGGACCAGCCTCCCTCAACCCTGCAAAGAATAAGTGGATATAGAAGATAGATACTAAACATTTAGAACTTCATAGGTTAACATGAACCACCTTCAGCACTGGTGGCCAGCATGTTGGTCATAGGACCCAAATCAAACCTATTGGGATTGAAATTTTCCTACTGTTTCATCGGCTGAAACGAATCACTTCCTTTTCAGCCATGTACCATGTGGTTAATGGTCACAGCTATGCTACTGTTGTCCAAAGACAAAGATGAAAGAGGCAAAATGGCTCAGGAGACGGAGAGAGAAAGTGAAAGGCAGAAGGTTTCGTCTGATTCTGAAGATTTCAAAGAGTAGATCGAACATATCCATCCATTATCTACACCTGCTAGCAGGGTTGTGGGGGGCTGTCTCTGTCTCCAACAGTTGCTGAAGCGAGGTACACATAGACAGGTTGTCAGTCCATCACAGGACAACACATCTCCCTCACCACGGTCTGATTTTATTTTTACTGATCAGGTACAAGATGCGTGGCGAGTCCTTGTTCGGACTACATCTCCATGTACCTCCTGAAATATCTTGCAGACCAACTCTCCATTTTTTATTTTAAAAACATTTTAAGAGCTGCAAAGGTGGGAAAAACAATCTATAATTGTTCTTGTGGCTGAACACGTCCACATTACTGATTATAAGGGCATGAGTGATTTTACACTGTCGGTTCTAACTTTCTCAGTATTGAAATCTTTTCGACAACCTGATGCAGACATTTAAATGCATTTGTGAAATAATCAACAAGAACAGTGAACTTTCACCTCTGAGTGGCTTTTTGAAGCCTTTTAAATTGTGGCTGGTCCAGAGTGAATGCAGTATAGATAATCATAAGAAAGTGTCTGAAAATCATGAGCTTGAAGCTGAAAAGGAAAATTATCTAAATTTGTCAGTATGTATGCCAGACAGGTAGGAACTCAGAAGAGGAAGAGAAATTCTGCAGCAAGCTGGAGAAAATGTTAGTGATGTTCCCAGGGGGCAGAGTGATTGAGGTAAACTTTATTGGACGTGTTGAAAGGCACAGAAGTGATGAGCAAGTGTTAGATAGGCACGGTGCTTAGGACAGAAATGTGAAAGGACAGATGTTGCTGGATTTTGCCACAGGGATGTAAGTGGCAGGAAAAGGTACATACTTAAATGAAAACGAATACTTGGGGTGATGCAAAAAGGTGGCGAAAAGGGCACACAGGTAGACTATATCCTGTGCAGAAGAGGCATTCTACAAGAGAAAGGATTTCTTAGGGAGAATTCAGCTGATAGCATTGCACGATGGTGTGTAATGCCACATACACTAGTGTTGAAAACTGAAGGAAGGAGATAGATATCTATAATTTATGTTGTGGAGGCTCTTGAATATAAGGAAAAGTTACTAGATAACTGAAAAAGTTCAGTAGAAACCATGAGGGGAACTTCTGTAAGGTGTATAATTTGTCCTTTGGGCAGATTATAAAACACAATCTGACTTGGTGAAGGAAAGCTAAAGTGAAGGAAGAGAAATGGAAAAGGCAGATAGATATAGTACTGCCAGGCCTGTTGTGTGGAAAAAAGAGCTATAAAATGCACAGATTACGTTTTATAGTGAGCTGGAGGTAAGGTCGGACATGAGAGAAGGTAAAAAGTAGAAACAGTGAGATAAAGTTAGGGTGTTGGCAGCAGGTTAGATCTTAAGGACATAATTAGAAATGTACTAAAAGCAAAAAAGGAAGGTACACTTTCAAGAGCAAATGAATGGGAAGAGTGTTAGAGAAAAGGGAGCAGATAAAAGCCAGTTATTGAATCAGGATGTGCAGAGGATTTGTAAGAAAGAATTAGGCCAATAACGAAGAGGCTGTAGAGTAGCAAGGAGTTGGTCAAGATGTACATGTCGGGTTGTGGAGATGTCAAGGAGAGAAGGAAGTGGCCTTTTCAAAAACTTCTCAAAGGGTCTGAAAATGTCTAAGAAGTGGAGAAGAAATGCACTGATACCAAGAACAAAAGTGATGTGAAGAGATTGCAGAAAAACATAACTGATGAAAACATATAACCAACAAATAGATAATGTTGCTTACCTTAGAAAAGTGAAGCAGCCGTATGTTTCCTTACGACAGATAGGTAAGGATGAGATCTGTTTTGAAAATATTAGTAGAGTTCTACAAAGAAGGTGTAAAACAGTGTAAATGTTTCTTCATGAATATAAAGAAAGCAGTGATGATATGTGTGAAAATGGCTTCAAAGTGGTGGTGGATTCACATCAACGATCAGATCTGAGCCCCTCTTGTCTGCAGTGGTGATGGACAAGTTGACAAATGAGGTCAGGCACGAGTCCCAATGGAATACTGGTTTTATAATTTCCATTGTGAGCAAGCAAAGGAAAAATGAAGGGAATTAGTGTTCAAAAAAGAAGGCAGGATAAATTTGGAAGAATGAGCAGCCTCCAGCCACGAAGGACTGACTAGAGGAGTCTGTTACGGGAAATATTAATCCCATAATGCACCACATTAACCTATTTTCAGCTTCAACAGGAGAAAGACGAGTTTCACTGGAATAATATGTATAAAATCAAGGTCCTATCCGCCACTTGTGAGGGCAACATCGGAGAAGACAAAGTTTCTTATGAGGCATAATATAAGGAGGAAAAGGTCATACTGATGCTCAGTGGTTTGAAATCGTACTTTTCGACAAAGTATTAGAAAATCAGGAATTCACCTTTGGAAGGAGAGTGGATCGGCAAAAATTCCAAATAGTTTGAAGCTCAGTGTGAAATTTCCACAGACCTGGTTGGTTTAGAAAGTCAGGAAATCTTCTGGTGTTTGTCCATTGGGTTTCATCTGGTCCAAAGTCACATTCATCTACAAGGACATATTAAAGATCCGTCTTTGTGATCACTTTTTTTAATGTTGAGCATCCATAAACTATTTTTCATTTCATTTAAATTTCGAGTAAACTCCCAGTATACCACATTAACCTACTTGATGTTAGTTCTGATGGTTGCTTTTGGATGTTCCAAGGGGTTTAATAGATTTTGGCCAAACAGCTTTTTCCTACCATGCATCGTGGCTGTGGAAGAATATACATTGACACTAACACAAGCAACATTTACACACAATGGAAGAGGTTTTAAGTTTAGTTGGAAAACGTGCAGTGGTACGTCCTTCTTGGTTGTAGAACTGCTTTCCACAGAGGGACTAGCAGGGAAGGTACGTAGTTATAGTTTGATAATTGGATGGAGTGAAATAATGATCTAACAAGGAGTTGAACATAGAGCTCACTGGTGATGAAGAAAATAGAGCAGCACCAGAAGGTGAGTATAAACACAGACTGCGGCTGGCAAGTGATTAATGTTTGCTGTTTTCCTTTTCTTTCTCTATCAAGACAGCATGGAGATATGGTGACATGTTGGTGGGCGAGAAGAACACAGTGGTAAGGACAAACTTACCCAAGACAAACAAAAGGAAACCATCAAAAGGATTAACCGAACTTACCTATTGAAAGGAAACAACCCCAATGACAACTTACCACCTAAACCAAGACAGACACAGGAGGATTAAGATGCAAATAAAAGGCAGTCCGCCCATACGAACTCCTTGATGTAATTTGATGAGCATAGGATGAATGATGGGCCATCAACATCTTTTTATAGGTCATATTCTCTTAGGTGAATGTAATGGAAAATTTTATAATGTGGTCCTCACCCCTCTTCTGCTTTAGGTTATCTGCATAGTCTTATGATGAGATTGGTCAAGATGCTCTCAAGACCTCTGCAGTGTCATATAACAGCTGGGGAGAGGTCCTTGATCCTGGAGTTACTTCCCCAACCTAGAATGTATCTGCCCTCTTTAGTATCAAAGAACAACCCCCTTTCCTTAACAATAGACAAATGGCAAGACCATCAGTTGGGCTCCACAGAGTCCCTGGTACATAACAATCAGGGATTCACACCAATAATCCAATCAAGTTTCTCTTCTCTGACCAAAATACATAAGAGGAAGTGAGATCCAGTGATAGTCAGAGCAGGCTCGACTCCTTTGACTTTGTATTTCTGTTCTCACTTTGCAAGGTTTTAATAAATGTCTTATTTCTTCTCATCCAGACTCTTGTTAAAGTAATTCCTTCAGCTCTTTCTTGTCCATCTTCTGGCTCCACCAATCACGGAGAGTCACCTGCACACTCAGATTTACCCATTTAACCAAATACTGCAGTTGTAACACGTAATATACTTGTTTTATAGAGCTCTGATTTATGTGGCTGCTAACTTGGCTAGGTCTTCCTTGTAAAATAAATTTCTCAACCTCATGAGACTTCCTGGTTAGGACAAAGCTACAAATAATTTTCAAAAAGTGGTATTGTCAGGAGGACGAAAAACGCCAAAGCCAGAAATGCAGATAAGCTGAAGGATGTAGATACAGCATTTTACTGCACTGATGCAGTAACAATTGACCAAAAAGGATCCCTGAACAAGTACTGCGTTCTTTTGCTATACAGCAGATAGACACACAGCAGGTCAACACTTCTGTAATAAGAATACTGCATTTACGGTTCGCTTGTAATATAAACATTTTCTTAGGATCAATCTACAAAATGCTCAAGTTTCATTTTCTGAATTTAATTAGTAAAATAAATTAACTTCTCAGTTAAACCATATGAGTTTATTGAGATGCACCTGCATAAGTGAAGCCGTTTTACCACCAGCTTCCTTCTTTCAACTCCTCCATTTCAAACCCTGAAGTCTTAACTACAGCGGTCTGATGTGAAATCGTCGGCTGTTTAATTAGCTTTGTTAATCTGTGTTCATTTACTCAACACAGAGAGTAAACAATCCAGATTTTATCCCCTGCATCAGATGACACAGCTCGGATACTGATTATTTATGGATTAATGGGCATCTAAACAAAAACCACACATGCAAGCAAACACCTGGAAAAATCCAGACACATGCATCATTCCTCTTTCATCCACACTCATCATCGAGAACAATATGGACAGACTCATCCAGACATGCATTGTAAAGTGCATGTATGCATACACTGACACAGTACTTGGGATGGGCAGTTTCTGTCATCGCAGCAGTTCCCCAAACAGAGTCCTGATTAAACAGCAGCTTAGAGCGCTTTAATTTCATGGAAGAACAGACAGACTGCAAAAGAGAGAGCAACGAGGAGAGAAAGTGGGGGAGCTAGCTGAGGCAACAGATGTGCAGGCAGGAAGAGGGAAAACGGTGGAGGTGAAAGACTGACAGAAGCAGGGAGAATGAAACAATTTGCTCCAAGAGAGCAGATTGAATTGATGGATGGAAGATAAGAGCCAAAAAGGGGACAAAGTAAAGAGGGAGATTATTTAAGTGATGAAAGGCAGCGTTGACTGGATGGGATGCGAGGGGGAGTAAAAGGACATGGAGCTGAGGAGAGCAGATGGAAGATAAAGAAAGAAAGTGAGAATTAAATAAAGAACAAATCTAGAACTTTCCAGATTACCGAGGAAAAAATTAAAAAAGGGGGGTGGAGCAGAAAGGTTGGAAAACATACATGTATTAGAAAGGTGGAGGGTTTCAATATTTTAGTCACATAAAAAATTCAGATTCCATCTAAAATCTTTGAACACTGCATATTTCTGATCGGCCCTCTGTTCTGCAACAGAGCACCCCATGTCCTGTCATCTCCATCAGTACACGCACACAGACAGATTTAGATTTCTACCCATATGAGGATTTTGAATTGTCTTTAATTCATTTTAGTAACTGCATTGATGCCTAACCCTGACATTTTATCTAACCCTGACAATTACTAGTCTGTCCCTTACCCTAATCTTAACCAAAATTAATTTGCATCGTATCTCTAAACCTAACCTTTAACCCTAAAACAAGCGGATCCACCATGTTAGGACTGGGCTTAGGTCCCCATAAAGATTGTGGTCTTCAGAGTGAAGTAAATATACCAGAAATGGTCCTAACAACAGTAGCTAAACAACACACATAGACACGCACACACGCTCGCATACACACACACACACACAAAAAGATGCAATGCAATGCTTCCACGAGACATTGATGCTTCAGTTAACGGTTGAATGGAAAACTGAGCGAGATTATTAGGGGATATCAGGCACGGGGAAACAACCACGCAGCCAAACTGTCACACAGTGTTCCGAGCAAACACAAAGTGAGCGGTTGTGTCGGCACAGCCTGGAGCACACGAGGCGAGTTAAGCCATCAGCCGGCAGCAGTTTCAGAGTTTCACACAGGTTGAGAATTTTATCTCCTTTCAACAACCTCATCCTATAGGTTTCCTCGCTAAAAAGGCTCAAAAGTAATTTGCATTAAGTTAAAACAGCGTCATCTCCAGCTGCACACAGACAAAAAGACTTGTGAAAATGTAGAACTTTATAATTTGTTTTAAGGAACATAGTCGTTTTACTTGACTGAACTCGTGACCTCTTAACAACTATGCCGTGGATGAACTCGAAGAAGCAATAATTTATTCATTTTAGTAACACATTCTATATTTTTTTTTACGTGCACATGCTTGGCTTTATTGTAGGAGAGCTGTTTGAAGTTTTTTTTTTTTTTTTGGAAGAACAAAGTAGCAGAGTTGCAGATGTGCACTACTCCACGCTCTTCATCGTCTAACCTTGTGGGGGAACTACAGTGAAGAAGAACATGCAGCCAAACGTAGCACGAGAACTGGATCTAAAGTATCTAGTAAGCACGAATCACTTCCTTCTGCTAATATTAATAGGGCAATGTGGAATATTTTTCACAGTAAAAACAAGTACAATTATTGGTGGCAAACTCAGCAGTGGTTAATTGTGTTTCAGAATATTGACAAATCTTTTAGTTTATTCTAATAATCCTGTTACGACTGATGAAGCCGCTGTGTCTTTGCACCTTAGATCACTCCTTCTGAAGTTCTTCCAAATTTTTGAATGGATTTACTTTACAGTCCCCTCAAAGTTGCACCTTTTCCTAATATACTTTTTCCTTCCACTCAACTTTGGGTATGACACTCTGTGAACAACCAGCTTCTTTAGCAATGACCATTTCCATTTTTTTTTTACAATATTCTAATTTTCTGAGACACTGAATTGTAGGTTTTCATACTCTCTAAGGCATAATCATCAAAATTATAAGCGATAACGGCTTGCAATATCTCCAGCTATATGTAATTAATCTGTATAATTTCACTTTCTGAAATGAGGGACAAAAAATTCCCTCATTCAATTTTGTAGATGCACTTGTATTTTAATTGTCAATGAACAATTTTGGCAATTTAAAAGATGATATTAGAACATCCTGTAGAGACTCTTTTCTCAGTGTTGTCTCTGTCTGTTGGTGATTTGCAAATCTGACATGCCACATTTGCTTGATGATTTCATAGTTAATAGAAACAAGCAACTCCTGCTAAGAACACCATAAGTGGTACGAGTTTTCTTAGTAATCTAAATATCTAGTCTGAATCCCACTTCTTCAAACCTTTTCTCCCCCGTCTCGATGTTTATCTACAATTTCTTTTTGTTCATCTTTGTCTCACTTCTGCTCTGTCACCTCATCTTTACCTCTGAGTTTCTTCCATTTCTATATACCATTGACCTCCTGCCATTTTCATCTCTTCATCTACTGACTTCAACTTCTATCTTCTTTTCATCTCCCCCCTCCACACACTCTCACCCTCTGTTCTCGTCCTGTTTGCCCTCTGTTTCCCCTGTCTTCTTGCACTTTACTTGTTTCCTTCTACTTTTTAAAAAAATATATTTTCTCTCCATGTTTCCTGATCTTTTCCCTCAGAACTTTGAGGGTATTCTTATGCGTACCCTCTGATCAGTGTGTGTGTGTGTCTGTGTACCCACTGATCAGAAGCACTTGCAGAGAAAGGAAATCAGAACACAGTGTCAAAGTGGATTTATTGACCTACACCTTCCCAGCATTAAGACTCTTTAAAACGGCTGCTTAGCATTCTAATAGCATGCGTCTCTCGGCTTTGAATCAAATGTTTTCCGACTGATTTATACCAGACCCATTAAAAACAGGAACACAAGTATGGACAGAAAGCACTTGCATCCTGCTTCCTTGGGCTGAATTTTATTGCACAACGAAGAATACTCTCTATCTCAGTCGTATGTTTTGTGTCGCCATCTTTCGATTGCAGCTCTGCTCCAATTTACCACAGTAAAAATGATGCATCGACTGACCACCACCCACTCTTTCCTGCCGTATCTGCTGCCTTATTGTCCCCTCTTGAGGGAACAATGAGCGGCACAAAGACCTGATTTGAATAATGGTCTTTCATTATGCTGTAGTTCCTCTATATAACTTGCTAGGATGAGTTGAAATGCCTGTAAAATTGTAAAAGATTCACTGTCCTCCCTTGACTCTGTTGCTCTCATAAAAGTTGTAATATGCAGCCATTTTCCAAGTTTACAAGTGCAGCAGTAATCATAATGCAATTAAAAACGCATTCAGGCAGCATCCCCATTAGAAGAAATGATGTGGGAAAACACAGACATAGAACGACAGGAACCAGTTAGTTGGAATTGCTCACATTTTGCATGTGGACAAGCTAATTTGAATCTGTACAAAATAATACACGGTTCTTTTTCTGAAAAAAATCTGACATTTTCCATTCCTATTAATGTGTGGGGGAAACTATAGAAACTGGAAGAACATGTGTTTCCACATCGTTTCCTGTCTCAGTATCAGGAAGATTTATCCGTCTGTCCGTTCATCCAGAAGTGTGTGCCATGTACTAACTAAGAAAGTTTCTAAATTCAAAATGGTCTGAAACAACAGAAGGAAAAACAATATACAACACTTTATTTTGACTATTTTAATAACCCCCCAAAAATAAAGGGTAACCTTTGCATATCATGTTCAACCACCACTAATCCACAGAGGAATTTAGGATTGATTTGATCATTTGTACTTTATTCTGTGTCGCTGTATAATTTCGTAGCTGAGAGGTTGTCAGTTTGCATCTGTAGCTTGGATTTCTTCCAGTAGCACGTGTGATTTAATCACCTTATTGCCTGCTTCATTAGGAGGTACTTTGCTTATGTGATTAGATCAGCTAATTATTTCCCCAAGTTCTGAAGGCAATTAAAAACATTTGAAACAACAAAAGCATTACGAGACATTAGGCCGATTTGTCTGTGTGGCTTGTAGTTTTACCTGTATATGCTCATGACAGATGAGATGAGGGAGACACGACACCTGGTGCGTCTGGCTGCTAAAAAGGAAAAGTGAGGATAAAAGGATGAAAACGAGTTTAGAAATACTGTCAAAAAAAAAAAACTGCATATAAAACTAACCGTCCACTATAAATATGTTTTTGTTTACAGCTCTGCGATATAAAAAGCAAATATCAAGTACTGCATGCAGCTGGGTGTTTCTCAGTGGTTCAGCAAGGATTAAATATGAAACCAAATATTTTATTTTATTTGTTTTATACATAATTTATGTTTAGACCCGAGCATTCTTCGCACTTACTTCAGGTTCATACAATTTCAAAGCGAACAGGATTTAAATGTGCAAAGGGACTTTCCATCAGGGGGCGAGAACTCATTCTATAAAACAGACTTGCACCAGCCTCGTCCACGTCTCAAACTTTTTCCTAAAAGAAGAAAGTTGTAATATAAATTAAAAACTTCTTCACTGGGTCTTAAGTGCAAACATGCTATGCATTCATTCATTCTACCATCCATTTTTTTATTCAGATGATTTTTTTAAATAATACTTAAAGTCATAAAGCAAAAGCAGTCTGAGAGGGTAGATATTAGGCAAGGTGCTACATATAAAAAAATTCTCATTTACATTAGACATGCATGCCATTAAAAAAAACGTTTGAAAAGTTTCTAACATTCTTCAAAGTCTAATGCTGGAAGACAGTCAGGTTTGCATTATCACGATGTGGAGGACGAAAAACATTGATAACGATAAGAAAGCAGTCACTGCTGCAGCACATCCATCTGAGAGATATTAGGCCGTTTCAAACCAGTTTGGATTTTGTGATTTTCTACAGAGGGAGTTTAATCAGAAGCAAGGGAGGAGGAGATTATTTACAACAGTTGTCAAACATGAATGACCATATATAATGGATTTCTCTACAGGCAAAAGCAAAACACTACATATCAGCTTCCACTCATAGCTACCAAGCATGGTGGAGGAGGTGTGATGAACTGTTTTTGTTTTTTTTTTTGTTTTTTTTGTATATCATGTCCTTCGATCACCGAGTTAAATTTGAGACATTCTGTCCCATAACATAAGTTTCAAAACGTCTTGGGCAGAAGTTCACCTTCCAGCAGTACAAGGTTCATAAACAAGAGCTACAACAGGATGGTTTAGATCAAGGCATTCATGTGTTACAATGACCCACCCAGTCAAAGTGCAGAACAAAAGCCAAGTGAGAGTCTGGGCAAAACTTTAAAATTGATGTTACAGACATTATTATTTCAATCTGACTGAGCCTTGTAAAGAATAACAGACTAGATTGTCAGTTCCTATACTGTCTGTACAAAGCTTTCAGACTTTCTTCAGAAGACTGGAAGGTTGTGGTTGGGAGTGTGTTGAGTACAGTGAATCTCAGCGTGGTCCTGCACAGGACTGGTGAGGATTGCCGAGAAGGTTACTGGAGTGCCTCCACCCCATATTCGATTCAGATTCAGAACATGATCAGAGACTCATCACACCCTCTCCAGGGGTTTCTTTTGGATTTGCCCATAAGGCAAATGATCTCACAACATCAAAAGCAGGCCCACCAGACGGCTGGAGACATCTTCCTCTTGCTGGTAACTTGCTGTTTTTCTGTTTGGATTATGTACTTGATACTATTTCACCTATTTTCAATGTGTAATGTACAGCAGGGTCTCATTGCAAATGCAGATAAGACTTTTGCAGATACAGATACAGATAAGACTTAAGTTTTGCAGCTGTAAATGTGGGAAGCTCTGTGGGGTGTGAATGCAAATTATGCAAAAACAACAAAAGGTAATACTTTTGTTTTGCATCATCAAGTTACATTTACTGTTTTTGGTAAATAGTTCCTCATTTTCCAGATCACAGATGACTTTAAAGCAGTATATCTGTGGCATTCTTTCATCCTATGCTCCAGCACTTTAATTTAAAACTCATATTGCAAAATATACAATAATGGTGGGTTTATTTCCCAAGGGCTTCAGTTCACAGCTGTAATGTTAAAATCTTGCCATAGTATTCTGTTAGAGATCTAAGTTTAGCTCAAGCACTTTAATGTCTCAATTTTTCTCTCTGGTCTGTACGGGCAAGAAGTGTCTTCTTTCTATTGCTGACAGGTATCTTAGCTCAAACACTGCAAACACTGGGAAATAAATGAGCAGCGTGCACAATCTTTCTTCATCGTTCCAGTCAGGCTGAAGTTATTTAGAGATTTTCAGTTGGTGTTTTGCCCATTTACTGGCTTTGTTTTTAGCTCCATGTCTTCTTTTTTGTTCCACGTGCAGCTCTATAAGCATGTCTCAATAAACCAGTTTTCTTTTCTCCAAATTGGATTTAAGATATTTCTGGATTACCTTGACTCAACACATCGAAGTCCACTCAGTGTATCAGATAAATACATATGGGGCGACTCACAATTAACAGTAAAACTTCAAAGTCAGCTCATCTAATTCTAAATGTTTCAAGTCAAAGATTTACTTTGGATACAATTGAGCAGTTCACCCAACTTTGTTATCAAAGCTATTTGTAATAAATTAGATGTTGATTACAATGGGGAGAAATGCCTAGAGAAAGGTGTGGCCGCAAGAGCAAAAGTGTGAAATATGCACACACATCGTGTGCGTGATGACAACCCCCCAGAGACGTGTGTAGGAGGAACCCACGTGTACGTGTGTTTGTGTTATTAATATAAATGACAATAAATCTTGCATGCAGTGGGCACTAAAATTAACCAGGCAATGCCAAGATGAGAACTAAATTATGTGACAAATGTAAATTTGATTTATGGTAATTATGCTGCAATCAGGCAGCTTGGGCTGCAGCGTGCATACAGACTAATTCACCTGCCACCAAACTCATACATACAAATGAAGCCATCTTAAAAAATATGTATGCTGTATATGCATATATTGAAAACAGAGATTAATACACAATTGAAAGAGATAAAGCAATACCATAAGCTTGGGTGCTCCAAGCTAATTATTTTCATTATTATCTATTTGCATGTACTTATGTCTATACATACACATGCACACAATATTCTGCAATGTCTACAGCAGCCTTCACCTCAATTGTAAGTGTAAATTACCAGCAGGTTAAATTAATTCTCCGGAGGCAATACATGAGAAATCATACAGTGGAGACTTTTTTTTTTTTTTTTTTTTTGATTACACAATTTAGTTTGTGCAAAGTAGTGTACAGCACATTCAGAAGGATTTATGGACAGAATAAAGAGGTGTATGCGAAGTTTGAGACCATACAATATGAAAATGTGAGTTGGACATTGTTTTTTACAATGAGCCAAATGACTGAAACTCGGAAAATTGAAATGAACTGCGGCATGCACATTCTGTGAGTGCACCAAGAGACCCGTATAGCAGGACGCTTTAATCACAGAGTTAATTTCATTTTCTCTCCTCTTTCCTTTATCACAGGCTTGGTTCTTATTCATCTTCATATATGGAACAAGAAGGGGAAAAAAAACTGATTTACATGATTAGAGTTCAGCACCGTAGATAAAAGTTCTGGAAAAGAAGAGCCGAGAACGTCCGCGCTCCGCTGCCGCACCTTCAGACACTTTCTAAGCACACACGTTCAGAAATAGCATTTGTTTTTATACTCTTAAGACAAGGAATCTAAAGCAAATTTCACACACATACACAGATTTCCTGTGAAAACAAACTTTAGAAGGAACAAACAAGGCAGGCCCTGCAATAAACAGATGATTTAGCACTCACATGGCGCACTGCTTGTTTAGCGTGTAACTCAATTTGAAATGCTAACACGGCCGTGCACTCAGGGGCATGCAGCGGCAGGCCGGCATCGTCAGCCCACGTCCTCATAATTCAACTCCAGTCTTCCAACACCGTGGCGCTGAGCAGTGCCCCTCCACCATATTTTACACACGGTGAGTAAAATTAATTGGGAATTTCTGGGCACACATCATTTGCACGATGGACTTACTTTGCATTGCAGATGAAAAGGAGGAGGGGGAGGGGAGAGACTAAATGCAGCATGTGCATATGCAAAATGTGTAGCCGTGTTCCTTTTTTCTGTTTCTGACTATTTAAAATGGATGCATGCGAATGTGCTTTACACGAGTGGACCCAAGACCTGTGGATCCATCATTCGAATTCATCATCACATAGTGCCGGCCACATTTATTGGCCACCTTAGAAAAGATGTGTAGAAAGTCTTAAAGTTAATATTTTTTGTTATGGTCCACTTTTTTCACAAAAGAAAAAAAAATTGTAGGTGGAACAATTAATGTTACCTCTGCTGCTCACTTGTCATACAGCCCTCTTTTTCCAATAAAGCTGGGGACGCACCTCGCAAATTATTTGTCCTGATTCTACAGTTGTTTCTTGGTCAATAAAGCTTGCACCAGCCTGCACTTGCTGGAGACAGTCGGTGGGGTGAGTTGTCAGAAAAATCCATCAGGGTGAGAGGGTCTGTCCGGTCCGGTGGAGACCGGAGCCTGCAGGTGCGTGAAGAAAGCCAACCTGACCTCAGTAGTAGTCTGTTATACGTTCTGTAAATTTTGAGCCGACTCTGGACGCAGTTGGGTAGTTTGAACTGATCACTGACCCAACCACAAACATATAACTAAATAGGAAAATATTGCATTGCTATCGAAGAGTGAGCAGAAGACTTGTTGATTGAAAAAATCTCAACATGAGGAACGCAACTCCCATTCATCCATCCATCCATCATCATACATGCGTATCCCATGAGGGGCCACCAGGGGTGCTGTGGTCTCTAGTGGTCAAGGGGCAAAAGGTTGGATAAACTGCAACAGAATCCAAGTCAAAATTTAACTTACATTACCACTAACGAGTATGAATACTTTTTACCAGTCAAGAGTTTGATGGCTTCAAGTAGCTTTATTGTTTTTTGACCAACGCTGTAGTCTGCGCTCCCTCAGCAGGAACACTTGTTAAGTATGTGATCCCTCACACTTTTTTCAGTCATAAATCAAAAATCTACAGAAAACCTGTCTGTTGGAGTGAATTTCAAGCTCTTCTAAAATCTGTGAAGGCTGTCAAAGTTGTGTAGTGTGCCTATGGATTTATAATCACTTGTCCTGTTAGATTTTTCTCTAGGCTGGAATACAGAGACAGGGATGTTCGACCGTCTCTCTTTGCACATTCTGTCTAGATGACCCAGAGTCCAGGGTCCTGTCTTCTCTTCAGTTTACACCACTGTTTTTTTGGTCGTCTGGGAAGAGGTATAGTCACTTTTTTGAGTTATCTTCTGGAGGGCAAAATATTTTAATTTATAGTGTCTTGGTATTTTGATCTCCTGATGCTATTTGTTCCAACAAGGTTTGATCTTTGAAGACAAACCTGCAACAACACAGACCCTAAAGTACAGCAGGCATACTTTTCCACACACTGTAGTCTCCTTTGTTTTGCGCTAAATCCATCTGGAGTGTTCTTTGCTATATAGAAAAAAATCAAAACAAAACAAAAAGTACTATAAAACACTTTAGTTTTATGTATGTTAAAGGGATTTTTCTTGGTTCCAGTAATGACTGTATGCCATTTGTGATTATGTTTGCAATGATTGTTTTAAGTGGGATTTTTTTTTCCCCCCTACACTAAATAAATCTAATTATGCTCAAAATAAATCCTCAATTTTTCTACAAATCTTCAGTGTTACGTTATTCAACTGCAATACAAGATGGATTAATTTGAAGGCTTTTTTACACATCTTTTGCAGGAATGCAACAATACATGTAGCTGGAACTGCATACATACCAACTGAGATCTGGCACAAAAAACTAAAAATAAAGCTGCATAATTTCCTTCACACAAAACACAGTGGGTCCATTTTTTTCTGCTAACATCCACAACCACAAGATGGCTTTATATAGCAAGTAGTACCCATATATAAATGAAGCTACATACCTGATGCTGCTGCTGCACCTGACAATAAAGGCTATTTCTATTTCCAGTATTGTAGTGTAAGATTAAAGGTGTTGTATGACGTGCCTTTTACGCCTTAATGACTTTTACTAAGTACTGCTTATAAGCACCTTGCACTATTGCTGTTCATGTAATTTATTAGCAGAGCTGTGAGGGGGGGAGCTGGTGATTAGGCCACAGGAATTTCGATTAAGCGGAGTGAAGACATTCTGCAGAACTGTCAGCCCCACATTTATGTTTGCTGGCTGTCGACAATAACAGGTGGAACTCGCAGCGAGGGCTCCAATTAAAATCAAAATCAACCTGCCTGCTTGTAATTGCTTTTTCATCTCTGCATTCTCTGTGTGTGAAGACGGTGCTAAATATAATGACATTTAGATTTCACAGATTGCTTTGCCTATTAGACACTTTACCCCTTTCACTCTTTAAATCTTGTTTGTTACAATCTCAACTGATCTTTATAGTCATATAAAATGTGCAAAGAGTAAATCTTGTCTCTGTGTTTGTGTGTGTGTGTGTGTGTGTGTGTGTGTGTGTGTGTGTGTGTGTGTGTGTGTGTGTGTTTTAAAGTTTCTCACCTTGTAAGGCCCATTTTCCAACAAATACTACAATGTGAGGACCTTCTCCTCCTCACAGCATAAAGTGGTTAGTTTTAGGGTCAGGGTCAGAGTTAGGCTGTAGAAATGAATGAAAAATGAAAAGAAGTCAATGCAAAGTACTGTGTGTGTGATTATCCGTCACAGAATGCCCGGGTCTTTCACTTGACCTTAAAAGTGTTGAAATGCCAGGTTTTTGAGTGAAAAAAAAGAATAATTTTAAAGCATGTTATATATTTATGTAGTATTCATCTTGAACAAATCAAATGAAAAATACATCAATGTGTTGGAAGAAAAAGAAGAGTACAAATAGGTGGAATAATGTTGAATCAGGGTGTATATTTTTTTGATAAAATTTTGGTATTTGGGTAGGAATTTTCACTTGGTAATATTCATCTACTCTGCCTTTAAATTAAGATTACTTAATACAGTCCTTTCCAAGTGACCGTAGAGATTTTCTGTCAGACTTAGTTCTGAGCTTTGATTAGGACATTCTAAAGCATCTGTTTTCTTCTCATGAACTCATTTTCTAGAACATGTCTAACTGGACTCTGATCCTGGAAGATAAAATCCCTCTTCATCTTTAGCCTTCCAGTAAACAAATGAGGATATTAGGATAAGTATTTATTTAACATACTCTGTAAATGTTGCTATGGAATATTGTAATACCCTTCTCTTGACTGATACATTTGTCCAAGGACATCATTCATTACTTTGTAATCATTGTGCAAACTATTTAGGTAAATGATGCAAATGAGCACGCGTCTGGAAAATCATACAAAAACATCTTAACCTTAAGTACAATCAGACAGATTCTCTATAATTGGTGTGAACCTGAATGCTACTACTGAATTTAAAAAGTCTCTCATTTATGCACATATATGCCACCATGTTATTTAGTTGTCTTTTCCAACAAATTAGTTTTTCACTTGAATTTTTCAGGATATATGCCACATCAGACTTGGTGCAAAGGTTTTAAATTATTTATCAAAGGCGCCTTTTATGCATAACAAAGCATTCCATTTTAACAAGGGTGTGTACACATTTAAGATTTCTCCTGCCGGTGCCAGGGTATTTTGTGTTGCAGCAGAGATTAGGCTGAGCACCCAGACCCATCAATATCCATAACTCCTGCATTTCTCACAAACACACACTCATGCACAGTGATGGAGAGAGCGGAAAAAGGCTGACACTTTCACTCACGAGTGAATTGCGGCTCTGATGTACTGAGGCTATTCACACACATACACACACTAAGCTGGTGATGGAGTGAAACCATTCCCTCTCCTCACCTCATGCCCAGTAGCTGGCTTGCAGCCAAGTCAAGACTTGCCAATTGGCGGCTCCACCAAAGCAGCCGTAGAAACTTTTTTTTTTTTTTCTGATAAGCTCACTACAGCTTACACACTCTTACTCACACATAGAGAGAGATTAACACAGTCTGTATTGATTCCCCCCTGCAGAGACCCGGTGGTCCCACTCCCCACAGTTCCTTCCTTCCATGCATTTCAAAAACTGATCACTGATTTAAACCACAGAGTCCTTTGTAGTTTTACTTGCCCTTGGGTTTACAGTGACAGTTAAGTTTCCTGCCGTCCCCACATCTATCATTTTCA
The DNA here is from genome assembly GCF_001443285.1 of Poecilia latipinna. Taxonomy (NCBI): domain Eukaryota; kingdom Metazoa; phylum Chordata; class Actinopteri; order Cyprinodontiformes; family Poeciliidae; genus Poecilia; species Poecilia latipinna. Next base: position 285,280 of record NW_015114081.1, on the reverse strand, counting down.
TTATCATCCTAAAACTGTTCTCCTCTGGAGTATTATTGCATTATCTCTCATTTCTTGTATTTTCTGCAGTCACATTATGAAAATCTTAACTGTTAGACAAGAAAGAAAAAAGACATTTTTTTTCTCCTGTTCTGAGGGTTTTATTAATCCAACCCCAGCCTTTCCACCTACTACCAGTTAAACAGAATTTAGCATTATCCCTCATCTCTTGCTAAGGTTTTATAACATGCACCTGAGGTATTGTGTTTTAAGAGCTTATCGTCTGTGTTGAAATACGGATGATGATTCATCCTTTTCAGGGTCATAGAGAAGGCAAAATCCAATTCACCTGTCAACAGAAAAAAGTGTTGATAATGGCGAGAACCTGCCTCAAGTACAATTCCAATCACAAATTAGCCTCAAAAAGCAGAATGAAACTTGTATAAAAACTGTACTTTTTTGCATATTTCTTAAAATTGCCGGAGATACAGTACCGTGGAAAAATGTTTTTCTCTGACCTTTTTACATTTTGGAGAACACAGATTTCATATTTTTTTTTTCGTAAACTTTTGAAAGCCATGCATCATTTGGGTTCCACTTCAAAGCAATGCACTGCTTTGTGTTGGTCTGACTGCTAAATTCTCAATAAAATACAATGAAGCTTGTGGTTGTAATATGGCAAGCTAACTTTAAGTGAACAAATAACAAGGGAAAGTAGTGGCGGTTAAAACTTATGAACCGTTCTGAAACTCGAAGGACACTTGAGAACAATTGCTGCTACAGTGAACGTCAAGCTCTTAAGTTACAGAAATAAAATTTGCACTTTTTTTTGTTCTGTGTCCTTGACTGAAAAGTCAGCTCAATTCATGCAAATATTAACATTTTAACAGCTATTATTTTTACCCTCTTTGCTCTCTAGAGACTGACAGATCAAAACTCCAAACTGCTCTTACATTGACCCCAGCATTTTAATCCCTCACTGACTTTAGACAATAAAATGATGCATAAACACAACAAAATGTGCTGTAAAAGCCAATACTTCTATAAACACCGAAAAGGGGTAAAATGTTTCGGTTGATCCCTTTCTAGACGTTGCTGCAAAACCGTCTACCTACAGTGCTTCCTAATTAAAAAGTAGTGTTTTTAGGATATTGTGGAGGTTCCTCCATCTTTTCCTCAGTGTTAGTGTTTATTTAAATGCTTTCATATGATTTGAATTTCACTTTGGTTTTTCTTTGGTGGTGGTTATTGCATTTGGTTGTTTACTAATTTGGGTGCACACATTTAGTAAACACCTTATGTTTATTTAAGATCATTAACATTTTGTTTTGCTGAGCTTAAGGACTGGCTGGCAGAAGGTGGTTTGTCGAAAGAAAAACCATGAAGTGGAACAGTCCATCAGGCTGCTGGAAGCAGGGGACTTGATGTCAAAGAATCTGCCTCTCTCCACTAATGGCATAATTGCTAAAACCTTTTTGGTATTAGGTTATTTTGGTTTCATAGTTGTGTTTTTTTTTAGTTTACAATTAGTCATTTATGTTTATACATTATTTGTTTTTGTCTCTTTCCCCTCCCCTCCTTGTTTGTGTAGGCTAGCCTGTTTGTATAAATTCCCCTGTGTGTTCATTGGGTGAGGTCAGTTTTTGGTTTGTTATCTTGAGTTATGTTTGCCTTAGTTGATTTCTTTTGGGCCCATTTTGTTATATTTTTTAGATTTGTTGTTGAAACCTTTTGTTAAGATTTTTTTTTTTTGGAAAAAATAAACAGAAGATATTTTTTTTATATATGCCTTTGTCCTTGTCCTTGACCGGTTGGACCGTCACAGATATAAAAACAAGCATTAAAATAAAAGGTAACGTGGAACACATCACCACATTTACTGTGCAACAATTAATTTATGTAGACACTGTTCTCTGAGCCGATGCATCTCGTTTTCCTGCACCTTGTCCTCATCCTAAGGTTATATTTCCACTTCCCCTTCCTCTGCTGCAGTATTGTGCACAGTTCCAGCATTGGTCTCTTGTGACACATCTCCTCTAATCTTCTCTCTCGTTAATGTTCCCTTCGGTTTCCTGTCCCACATGCATTCTTTTCAAATTCCACTGGTTCTTCTGCAGAGTAAGAAAGTGAGCGGCAATAAAAAAAACAACAACATTTAAGTGCTGATGAGAGAGATGACCTTGTAGTCCCTTAAAGTTCCCACTGAAACCCACAGATTAAGTGTTTATGTGGATTTGGAGACATGAAGCAGCAGCTTAGTTTCACTGATAATTATTACACTAATTAAATACTACTGGAAAGTTCTTTAATGTGGACAACGGTGTCTGTGTTGGTGTAATAATTGCTTTAATAATTAACATTTGACAGCCTGGTTTGTTGGATGTACATGCAGTACATCTCCTGTTTAGGCAAACATGAGTAATTCAAAAGCATAGGATGAGATAGAACAAAATAATTAAACATGGCATAAAACCTTTAAAGAAAATCGGTTGGAACGTATTGCACATACATGCCATGCTGTAGCTCCTGCATGCTCTTCTCTGGGCTGTGGTAAGCTAATTTGAATTAATTTGTTTCACTGTGTGTTTGGGGGAGCCTAAGGCAAGCTGAAATAAAGGAACACTCAGCAGCCACCGCCGCAGGCTACCTTAATATGGTCCCCCTTTGAGACAAGCACACAAACCTCTAGCCATGGCCTGACGCTGGGTTTCACACATGTTTCATTAACAGGATGCTGCCACCCACCAGCATGCTGCAGACTGGAGGGTCAGTCTTTGTCAAAGCCGAAATTCACAACTGTACTACTGAACTGTAAGCATCTAAGGCCACTACTTTGGCAGCGTGATGCTGTAAAGAACAAGTCATTGGGAGCATTAAGGTTACATTTTGTCATTTAAGCTACTGCGGTGCAGCTAAATGTGATGCGTTTCTTCACTTGTCCGAACAAGGCAACTGTCTCTCCAGGGAGGAGAGGTGGTTGAGCCTCACTGCAGTCAGGGGATGATGAGAGGAGCAGAAGCCGTGTTTTTTGACATCAATCAATCACCGTGCATGAACATATCCAAATGAGTTGCATGGTCAAGGTGTGGCTTTGAGAATTCTTCGGTTACTTTTTTTAATTGACTGTCTGGAGACAGTAAAACAAAGGGAAAGAAAAAACAACACATGGGCAAAAAAGTCACATGCACAAAAGCATGCAGTAATTTATCTCTCTTAAACTTTTTCATATACAAACAGTGTTTTAAACTTCTGCACAGCTGTATCTCTGAAGTGTCTGCTATTGTCTGAGGCCTTCAGAAAACAGCTGAATATACGGATTAATTTACACACAGATGGACATTATTTACTATCTGTTCTCATGTGAAGACAGTTTGTTGCTCTGGATTAGATTCAGGGGTATAAGACTGAAGGAAGTAAAGCCACACATTTTACTTTTTGACCTGTGAATAGTTGGAAAGGACAATTTCCTTCCTTGTACTACTTCGTTTTGATCCGTCACATAAAATCTCAATAAAATGTTTCAAGCGATGTTCACTTTTCAAGACAGCCCCAAAGTTTTAGTTTTTTTTTTTTTTCTGTTTTATATTGATATCATCTCTATAAAGTTTTCAAGGTTTTGTATTTCTAAAGGTGAATTTTTCCATCTGTAGAGGTCATCAGCCTAATAAACTCACAATAATGACAATACTGTATTATCTGCATTAGTTAGAAAGGAAATGGATGGATATTGTTTACAAAAGTATTTTCAGATTATAACAGAGTGGCTGAAAGTGCAGACCGTCTTCTTTATTTTAGCAAAATTTGGTATGAAATTCGGCAGGCAAAGTTTGCACTGGCATAAAACTGACCTTTCAGTCAGACAGGAAACACAAACAAGGCGACAAAGCTGCAAAGGAATCCATCTTAAAACTTAAAATAGCTTTTAACACTTGTCTAAGAGTTCCGACCTGATGCCATATAAAGACCAGATAGCATCTTCCAAAGACCTACAAAGTACTGCTAAATCTTTTCTTTGATGTGTGAAATCTTGGTTTAATCGTGCATCTCCTTTTTGTAAAATCAAAAAAGTGTTAATTGAAACTTTTGCAGCTACACTTCTAATGTTTTCAGCGAAAATAAATAACCCAAAAGAAAATAAATGTGACAGGGGTGCTAGTAGTTCTAGACTGAGTTCTTTGTTTTCACAAACTATAAGATGCATAATTGAGGGGCCAAAGCCCGTGTCTAAATTGAGAACTGCTATGCCTGAGCACGCAAAACCATACGCTGCAAAATGATGTTAGTCATCCATCCGATTCAAACGCATGCTCCAGACTTGCCACAGGACAGGATTTCTACTAGAGCCCACTGAGTTCGCCCCAACTTCTTCAACTCTGCTACATATATACATAAATCTCCATAAATTAAACTGGAAGCCAAATGAGACATAGCCATCTGAATTCATCCCCTCTTATAAACTGTGACAGGGAGCTGAGCTGGGTATATTGTGGCAATAATACCCAAGAGGTTCTTCTTTTACTGCGATTATGAGCATGACAGTGATGCAGCTCCACCTCACACCAATGGCACGATCCCCGAGTCTCAGTAATCCAAGTCAAAAAGTCAGAAGTTCTCTCTGGGTTATTGGATTCCTTTAAATATGTGAGGTGGATGAAGTGAGCACTAGCAGATGGAGGCAATATTAGCAGTAATAAATATACATTAAAACCTTTCACAATTTGTCAGCTTTTGGCGTCTTTTGGAACATTTTAAGTGTCTTTATTTAGAAAATACTTGTTGCTTCCTTCAGTGTTTCAAATTGAAATGAAAGTCTAAAGAAGATTGGTGAAGTGCTTCCATCTGCTAATAAATCTGGGGGGATTTTCTAAATGATTCACTGCCCTAGTTGCACTTCAGCAGCTGAGGCCTTAGAATGACAGCCAGTGTGAACAACATGTCTGATCTAATCTACTCTATCCTCACTGTTCATTACACTACTTGTCTCAATCTGTGTCACTCCCCTTGACTCCACAAACTCCATCACCGTCTTTCTTTGCTCTTGCTGCTCTCCCTCCAATACTCAGAAAAGATGTGGATTCAGTGTGAACTATGACGTCGCCTGCTCCGGTGCGTGTTTCACAAAAACACTTACCTCAGTGTTTCTCGTCTTGATTGTTCTTTTTCTATGACTAAATACTTTCCACAGGGGCTGACAGACTTGACAATGGATCCCAAATCTCTGTTGTGAGCTTTGAACGGTCCCAGAGTCTGACCAAACCCAAATCGAAGCAAGAAGCCAAATCCGCACCACCTAATGGAAATCGAGAGGCTGTTATTGCTGGGATAAACACCAGGAGACTGTTATTCCTGGTTGGTCTCATGTTGCTAAAATAAAATCCAGTCAAATAAAAAACAAACAAAACAATGCATTTCATTGTACAAACGGTAAAAAAAAAAAAAAAAAAAATGTTTGCACAGATCTGGTAACACACAATAGTTTAGTAAAGTAAAACAATGAGAGTAAAATGTATAATTCCAGAGATTTTTCTGGCTTTAATTTAGTATATAGTCTTATATTGTTCAGTTGAAAAACAAACCTTTCCATCAGTGGGAAGAATTAAAAAAAAAAAAAAAAAGCTGCAATAACCCAACAGCAAGATTGTGAACACCCCTTAAACTAATACAGTTAATACTGTACATTTGTCCAAGAAGAATTTTTCTTGATGCTTTAATTTTGTTGAAGCCTCTTGTGTGGCGATGTCCTAAACCATCTGTGAGGGTTCTTACATAGACCAGTCAGAGAGACGCAGAATGGAATCCAAAACTAATCTTAATTTATTACAAAAAAGTTCAAAAATAGTTAAACAATGAAGAATTGGGCCCAAAACTGAGGTCAACATAACAAACTACAACTCAGGTGGTAACACAAAGAACTCAAGCACAAAACTGACCTAACAAACAAGACATGAGGGGAACTTAAATAGTGGCTGATCAGACCACTGCTGACACACAAGGGGTAATTAAACATACAAAAACTTAAACAAATACTAATCAATACAATACCAAATCTTTAAATTAAACAAACATTAGAATGAAACTACCAAATAGAAGAAACATTAAAGAAATGGTCAAATTAAACTAAAGAAAACCAAATTTCCCCGTCCCCTGACAAACAAATGGAACGGCCCGCTGAGGAGGTTTTGCCAGCCATATAAGGACGTCAATTAGCTGGAGCTCTTCTGTGACCCTCCAGCAGCAGCTCCAAAGGAAACTGGGAACTCAAAACAAATAAATTAATTTGTTGCTTTTAACAAAAATATAAAGAACTGACAAATAAAGTTAACTAAATGTGTGCACTGCAAATAGTTAACTAAAAGGTCAGACTAATGAAAATAATTTTCAAAAATAAAAATCAAAACTATTCACTAACTAATGTCTAAATTAATGTTAAGGATAAACAAACAAAACAGTCACCATTCAGGTCTGTGTGACAGTAGGGTCAGCTGTCACACCATCATATCCCCATCTTAGTCCCCTGAGCAAAATAATTCAACAGAAACAGCATAAAGGTTTACTTTGAATCACGAACAAGTTGCCTTATTGGCGCTTTCCCCTCAGAGGCAATGAAATCACCATTAGATCAAATATGCACTCATATTTATAGTAAATATTTTACGTTTTCACTTGAGGCACACCCATTTTGTTTTATGATCAAGCATTAAACCACTTTAAAACATCAACATGTGTTCCTCAGCTGTCATTCGTTCCACCACTCAACCTTTAACTAACACCTCAAGGTAAAAAGGGCTTTTCCTGTAATCTGCATTGTATCTGCAGGATTGCGTGAGCTCGTCTGTGTGCGCTTGTGAGTGAGGAATCTCATCGGTTGTCCTGGTAGTCAAGTGGTATGAGAGAAAAGATTTATGAGAAGTGCGGAGGCTATGTGTGAGGAAGGGGGGGGGGCTGTAAAGTTTATGAGAGGGTGTAGGTCATCTACATTATTCATGAAGCCCAGGGCCAGCATTGGTATTTCAGGCAAGTTTTATCATGTTGTGTGAGAATGTGTGTCTCTGTGTGTTTGCAATGCTGTGATGGATATAGAGAATAAGACTGTAAATATCTGCAGCAGCTACACAAGGTTAAGCTTAATTTGCCTCATTAAGTCTCAAAAGTGCCCTAATGTACAAAGCGCTGGCGATTGCGGTGAGAAATATACCTCGCATATTAGAGTGCAGAGGGATCATTTACACAGTCCAACAAATATGCAAATCCTGTTGGAGCTCAAAGCTGAAGTCTTACGGGCCAGGATATAGACTTTTTTTATTCAGTAGCTTCTTCCCCTCATAACCTGGGGACATCTGCATAAAACTGTGAGCAGTTTTATGTTTGAAATCATGTTTATGCAAAACCGGCAGGGAAAAAACAATGTATGTGGATCTTGGATTATTGGGCTAGTTGAATCGTTCCCGTTATCATTAACATGATATTATGAAGCCCAAGCTAACTTTCTGTGGATGGTTGTAATCATGACTTTGTGAAGAAACTCCACTGAACAAGGATTTGTATTTGTTTTATGTATATTGACTATAAGATACACAGCTGAATAATGAAGTGTGGATTTCCACTGGAAGATTTCATAAAATGGGAAGCCTTCGGAAAGTGCCTGAAGAAAAATAACCCTAATTCTGCTTCTTGTTTATTTAGATGGATGCCATCAAAAGTGGCAAATCTTTATCTTTCTGTCAGAATTTTTCTATCTGATTAGTTTTTCTATTTTCACCAGTTGTATAAAGAGCAAATGCTGTGCTGTGTTTCCATCGCCTCATCAGCGTTGTGATTTGCCGGTAGAGTGACTGAGCTGATTCTACTTTGCTGTAACTAACTAAATAACTGCCCTCCTCCTAACTGCCCGATAATGGTATCTTCTTGTACTTCTGTCATCTGTTGTTAAATGGAAAGATGTCTTTGAGTGCCACCGTCCTGCAACTTTTGGATGCATGCATCAATACTCCAACACACCTGAAAGAATGTCAACCAGTCTTTGCAAGACTGGCTGAACTATTTATGTCATTCAGGTGGGACTAGTGCAATTGGATTGACAAGTATGTCTGCATGTTAATTTTTAGAGGAAGTTGCAGCTGATGCACAGTTTGTTTTGAAGCTGCGTATCTGCTGTAAATGTAATGTCTCTAAGCGACAACATTCAGGCTGGTGAATTTTTAGAGGTAAAATTTAGAGCTCTGGCCATCTAACCTTAGCTTGACACCGAATGCTATAGCATCAAAGAAAAGGGCAATGGCAAAACATTTTTTGCTACAAGCCATATGGTCTGTAAAGCATATTGAAATAGACTCCAGGTAGGTAGTAGTGTGAACAGCAATCACTGTCAAACTGCCCCACTGATTTTAGCTTCATTTTAATTTGGTCGCATTTCTATGTTACCAGATAAAGTTCAAATTTTCACTGGAATGCATGCATGCAGGCACTCTCTAAAGGATTTCTAAAGTGTGCACATTTTAAACTCATAAACCTTTCCTCATGAATAACAGTTTGCATGCAAAAATACATCTTTGAGGCTTTTGAATGCATACATTGTTTATTCATTTGGCTCCTGGATTTGTTCATTACCCACAATTGCAAATCAACCAGTAAGAGTTTAGCCTGAGATAAGAGTTCGCTGTGCCATGTGTAGTTTCTACAGCCTGGAGGCCAACAGATGTAAGCCGACACCATCTCAGGAAAGATTACCCGGGGTAATTTATTAGATTTCATGGACCTCGATCTGGGAATGCTATAAACTTTGTTCAACTCTTTTCATACATGCCCAAATACTCTCCAAGGTCACATTCACTGCTTACAAACGGAGATAATTGTTGTCGAAGTATTTGGATTTCTGTTCTTGCCATTCCATTTGCGGAACATTTTGGCCATCAGTCAAAGTTCAGATGAGCTGGTGCCTGTTTGCTTCAAAGTTATTCAGCCACGGAGGATTAAGGGATCTGAGGAAAGGCGTAAAAGCTGGGTTGTGACTAAAGTAGGTGCACAGTACCCCTGTGTACATGTACCCTGATGTGTATGTGTGCGCCAGATAGTGTCTGTGTGCGAGAAGTCAAGCAGAACCTTGCAGAGACTCTGAATATAAATGAGAAGGCTTGGTCCCAAATAAAGCAAATGTTCCTGCTGCAGCTCAAGACACCAAACAAACAGATGCACACATGTTTGTGCGAGCACACACACTCACAGACATATGCGCACAGACTTCCTGAGCATGGGAGAGAGTCCAAACAGAACTTTAAATTGACTTTTGTCACTGGTGGCCACGATGCCACCACTGTTTTCACTTGGCAGCATTAATGCATGACTTTGCGCAGCTTCCATGTGGAAACACCATTGCTCAAATGCAGCCCTGAAGAAACATGGTGCCAAAGCCAACTAATGGACTATTGCTTTTATTTTAGTCAGGCTGGGTGGATTTGTGAGGAAAGAAATCTGGAAAAATATATAATAAAGGACATTGTGTGAGCAAAAAAGAAGTGTAACCACAAAAGATAAGGATGTAAGATTGATTTATGTTACTATGAAATCCAAAACAGATTTCTTGAGCTGAGAGGAATGTATCACTAAAACCATTTTTTTTTTTTTTTTTTTGGACCAGAAGTGGGTCTGTGATAAAAGCAAGCTGCTGAAAACAGATGATCTTGGATCTTCGATACACTCAAGAAGAGATAAGGATTTTGTATTTCAAAAAAGAAAACACACTCCATCAATATCAGACACATAAAAGACATAAAACATTTTGCTGCACATCCTGAAGGAACTAAACGTCCATGAAAAGCTCTTGGAAGGCTGACCTTTCACCTCTAGAAAACGCACTTAAACCGACCGCCCAAATATCTAAAGGTGTTAACTCCCTCTAATGTTTTTAACACTTTCCTCTAAATCATCTTGGCCTGCAGTCAAATCCCTGTTTGAAAAATAACAAAGGAGCCATTTTTACAAGCTATTTTAATCTGCCCTGCTTCGTTCAGACTCTGTTTTTATTTACCTTCAAGAGGTAGAAACTAATGACTGAGATAAAACTGTAAAATAACTTTTTGCCATGCTTACGCCCTTCTTTTGAATTTAAATAGGGTTATTGTTGATGTTATGAAATAGATCTTTACAAAAGGGAGGTAAACAAGTAGAGTAGATGCATAGAAAAAAATCAAAATCAGTGCTTGGATGTACCATCATCACTTTTTTCAGGTGAACAGAAATAAAATTAAGGTAATTCTTTTTGGACCCAAAGAGGAATGATTAAGAGTCAGCACACAGATTATTGCATTGCCATCCAAGGTCATCTGTTTTCAGGAGCTTAGAGAATCATGTTAAGTTTATGGGCTTTATTATGACTTGGCCAAAAATGACAAGACAATGCTGTAGTTCAGCTGTAGATGAAGTTATTGTGCTCACCTTGAGGTGAAAAAAGTCGAGAAGCTGTCCAACATATTTACATTGAACATTCAGCAATACCTCCATCACTACTATCTGGATCTATTGGTGGACTTAGGCCTTAACCTTCAACAACAAAGACAAGTACAAAGTTGGCCTTCGATTGTCTGAAAACATTTTTTAGGTAGGATTGAAGGACTAATGTCCCAGCAAGCTCTTGAGAAACTCATCCATGCACTTTGTTTTTAGCCAAACTGCATTAGTGCAACATTTTTTTCCACAGGTCTGCTTAAAAAGTGAATCAGACAAGTGCAGTTGATCCAGAACATAGTTGCTCATGTTCACACTAAGACCAGGAAGATAGAGTACATCATCTCAGATCCAAAGTCCTCACACCGTCTCCCTATAGCTCAGGGAATAGACTTTGAAATACTTTTGTCAGGTTATAAATAACTGAATGTTTGAATTAAAGATCTGTTGCTGTTCTATCAACTTCTCAGACATTTTGGTCTTTGTTTCAAGTCTGCTCTGCATCCCCAGAACCATTACGTTTTTATGCTCCACTGATCTGGTGCAAACTTCCAGAAAACTGCAAAACTGCTGAAACGCTTATTTCCTTTCTATTATGGGTCCTCAAATCCAGGTTTTTTCCTGCAACTTTTAGATGTGTCCCATGTCCAACACACTTGAATCAAATGACTGTGATAGGTACTTTTTCTCGAACCTATATAAAAAGACCACAGACAACGTATATGAATTTTATAGACAAAGCTTTTGCAAAAGGAAAACTCTCCATCAGCCGTTCACAGAAAGTTCTGAATCCTTCCACACGAGCTCCTTCTTTTATTGTCAAAAGAAACACAGTCACAGGGGGCAGTCAGGAAAACAACAGAGGTCGTAAAACATTTAACCTAAACAAACCAGCAACTCAGTTCCAGGTGTGATATCTGATCTACGGTCTGAGCCCAGTTCAACTCTAGGTCAAACTAACACAGGAAGAATTTAAAATCTGGGAAACACAGAGTTAACTGTCTCACATAAAGATAAACAGACAGTCGTAACCTCCAGGTCAGTTTATACACACATAAGGAAGAGAACACTTTAAACTAAAAATCACAATAATACTGATTAACATTAGACTGAATATGAACTAAAGTAATAACAAAATGATAATACCAAAAAATATCTAACAGACTGAATTTCCTCAGTATCCAATCAAGTTCTCCAGAGTCCTGCTAATGACCCCATTATTTTATTTAGGTGTTGAAGCAGAGACAGATCTAAAAGATTAATAACACCGGCCCTCGAGGCATGGATTTGAAGACCTCTGCTTCAAACTAATTTGTTCAGAATTGCCTTTGATTAATAATAACTGGAAAATGGATTAATTCTAGTCTGGAGAACAATCTTGCTATTAACTCTTGATTTTTCCACTGAAATGTAATGCTTTTTTTGTCTGTTTATTGTGTCATGTTCTTTATTAGGTAAAACACTTTGAACTGTGTTGTTCCTAAGATGTGCTATGCAAATGAACGTGACTTAAAATATATCGCTTTAAATTATAGCTGGAATGGTGTAGCTGATGCCTATTTAGTGCAGCTTGTACAGGTGTGGACAGGTTAAGAAAAAAACAGTGGAGTTGTAGTCCCCTTACTGTGTACCTGTGCTCCAGAGCAATCTGCTAAACATAGTTTGAGGCAGTCAGTTTTCTGAGGATTGCTGGGGCATTCACTTTTTTATTCACAAATTTTGTTGAATAAAGTGCTGAAAACATAAAATGATCCCAGCAGTCCTGCCTACTTTGATTACAGTGGGTTCTAAAATGTTTTATTTGCCTACTTGGGAGAGTCTATTACTGTACATCCAGGACCTTCTTAATGTAGAATGCTGGAGCAAATGTGTTGTAGTCACTCGAGCCAGACGGGGGAAGTTACTTGAATGAGAAAAGAAGTCTTTCACAGCAGTCGATCCTTCTAATCCAGGTTGACCTTTAAGAGGCCTTGAAGAAAAGTCGAGCCATCTGTGGCACTCAAGAGCCCACGGCTGGCATTATCTGATCCTGAAGCTTCGCTTTGATTCAGCTGGAAAAAAAAAAAACGTGGGCAATACGATGATGTCAGACTGAAAAAGGTTTGTTGACAATATACTAAAGTAGAGACAGCATGCAATGCAATTCAGTTTTTCTCCTTTAGCATTATGAAATAGCTTTATGCGATATTAATTAAAATGATACTGGTTTTTATAATTGTCCTGGTAAAATTTAGAATTAGTTATTTATGTTGCCATGAGGGATTTTGAGTTCACTTAGTCATTTTTGTTGTGAGTTTGCTTATCAAATGCTTTTTAGCATTTCCATGAATTCTTGTTTTGCATTGCAGGTTGCTTTAGTGCATGTTTTATTAGTCACTGTTTCACTTATCCATGTGTTCGCTTTTGCATTAATTGAAAACCATTTCTCAGCCGAGATCTTTTTTTTTTCTCTCAACCTCCCTGTTTTTCCTACAGCCAGTTAATCAGACTCACGATTTACATCCAGTAATGATCCTTACCAGGATTTAGCAAGGAGCTAAATCCTTCCCATCCAGCAACTGTTTTACTCCTAAGGTTTTATGCATTGTTTCCAGTTTTTATGCACAACCTTTTTTTTTTTTTTTGCTTTTTCTGTTTTGACTCTGAAATTCATTAGATTCACCTTCATAATGATCTGCTTGCCTCTGGCCAGCATGTGGGAGCCACAACACAGAACCTTTTTTATTTCACAAAACAGTTTCAGAAAAAGTACACATCAAGTCTGAAAAATGGCAACAATTAATTCGTGATATTAAACAAAAATAAAAAATTTTAATGCGGCAAAGAAACTCATTTTACTGCCAGGAAAATTCACCCAATGAATCAAGAAATTATTTAGTTATTTGTGGAGCTTCAATTGTACATCTATGATGTATATACTGTACACTTCAACTCATCATATATTTAGAGGGTTATGACAGCCTCCTGTAGTCATAAACTCAATTCATAACAAGGTGTTAATCCCAAAAATTATTAATAATTTGGGTTTCAAACCACAAAAGGGAAAATAAATTCCTCCCAGCAAACCGTTTGAATGACATTTCCTGAATAGAGCTACTGCAACACATCAGCCCCATTCAATCAGATGTTCAATTATAAAATAAACTACAATATATGTTTAATTTAATTACACAAACTTACCTTGTAGTTGACAAAATGCACATGAAGAGAAAAAGAAAAGCAAATTCATATAAATCTTTTCCTATTTTACAAGTTTAGTACATTTGATTTAAACTGGGCATTCGAGTGAAACTGGAGAGAGAAGAGGATGCATGTGCACATGTGTCTGTGTGTGCAGATGGAGAAATGAAAGCAGGCTAACCTTCTGGGATGCAATATGAAAAAGTAGAAGAGGAGTGCCAATCTGAACTATGGGGGAAAAGAATCAAATGCTGAAAGTTTTTCAAGAAGTTTACAAGTTCTGAAAGTAGCTCCTGAACTCTGCTTTTGTTCCAGCTGCCACTTTTTCATTTCCTTCCGAGCCACTTCCTGTCATGATGTGTGGTTGAGAGCGGTGAGAGAGACGCCGGGAATCCCAGGTAGTCATGATGAAATATAATTTAATGAAAAAACCAGGAGGAACAACAGAAAATCTCTGGCAGCACAGGAACAGACACAGACGTGAGACACGACGACGATCCGACAAAGAACACTGACAACAGGTGGGACTAAATACACTGGGAGGGTAATCACAGGAACGACACACAGCTGGGATCAATCAAGACAGACTCAGGGGAAAACAGGACTAGACAGACAGAAACTACACAGATCCTAACACTTCCTCACTTTGGCTTTGAGAACGCTCTCATCTGCCTTGCTACATTCATCTCTCACTCTATCGCTTTCACTGCTTACCTCTGGGGTTGATCTGTTGAGGAAAGCCAGAGAAGGTCTGCAGTTGTTTTGCTCTCTGACTTGTGAAATGAATCAGTGTTTTTGGTATTTAAACTAAAGTGATGCAATTGCACAAAGCAGGAAAACTTTCCAGGTCAAACGGGGCGTAGGGTGTTTGAGGGTAATAAAAGAGGACCAGTAACTGGAAGATTGGCAATTGTACCGCCAGATCCCGGGAAATCTAAGAAAAGTAATGAGTGCTGAGGGGTCTGTTGGAATTTTAGAGTACACTCTTCTTATGTGGAAAAGCCTTTAAAAGTCCCCCATATTTTACACGTGTGTTTGCAGGATATTCATTCTCATGGATTCATTAAATTTTTGGTCAATAATATCTGACAGTCCTGATATGCTAAATGTAAGACGGGTGCAAAAGCCTCGGCAAGACCCATATAAACGAAAAAAAAGTTTTACAATCAAACAGACAAACTTTGGATACATGAGTTTTAAAAAAAAGTCCACATAAGTTTAAAGAAGCTGAATAAAAAGCAGAGTGATTGGAAGAGACACGCTGGCGCCATTAGCCAGAGGCACACAGTGTGTCTGCATTTTAATATGTGCTGCTGTGATTTTAGCCCTCTTCTCTGATTTTCAAAAAAAGAAAAAAAAAGTGTCAAGCATTTCCATTTCATACTTATCAGTCGCCTGATCTTTGTGATTGTGACACGTGATACTTTTGTCTGTATTATAATTCTATTAGGTCTTTTGTATATCCCATGTAAGACTTCTGGTACAAAGAGAACATGCAGAGGTTCACATCGATTTCTTGTTCTTGTTAACCATAATGTCCCCCAAAATTACTGCCTCCCCTCATAAAGAGTTGCAAAAGGACTTCAAATGAAACTCCTCTTTCTTTGCAGAAGCATGTCTGACACTGAGACATTTGCTGCAGTTCGCTAACAGTTGCAATTTTATTTTATTTTTTTCATACCCACTCTATTAGCAAAATAAACTGTTACTGCTCAGTTGTTTTCACCACTTTTAATTCTTGCTATATTGATATGAGCAAGTTGGGATAAAAATACTCTTCAAATTACATCCTGACCTACGAAGGTCAATGCACATCTACCTTTGTTAGTTGGCATGTTTTCTTGTCTGTGGTAATCTAAAGAACACAAATACTTGTATTTTTTAAATATTTATTTGTTTGTTTCAATGGGACATTTATTTATTTATTTATTTGACAGAGTTCTTATCAAAAAATACAATATAGACAAACATTGTTTGTTTGTATATTTGATTTTGAATGAAAAAGCTGAAAATAACTCAACTTGATGACAGTTTTCGGTAAGTAAAACCAGAAATGAGACTTAATGTCTCATTAATTAATAGAGTATTTTTTTGGAGACTGATTTTTATGTTGCTGGTCATGGATATCTAAATGTTTCACATATGTTTAAGACACAATTTTAGGGGTGTATAGTGAGCTTGCAAGAAGATATTCTTTCAAACGTGGCTTCTGAAAAAATATTTCTTCCCTTTCTGCCTACATGTGTAGGCAGATACTCAAAACACAGAGCTATTTCAAGCTGAGAGAAAAGTGCGGTGCTCGGTTTCCTTTGATAACAACACCACTTGGTATAATCAGCAGATAACTGCTCCAAGTTATTTTTTCATCTCACTGAAGTTTCTTTTTAAAAATTCCCTTTAATTCCTTGCCTTTGTTTATTTGTCTCATTCTATGCATCTCTCTTATTCTGAGCTAGCATTCTGCTCCCTTTTCTTCTAAGCAGCAAAAGAAAAAAAAAAAAGGAACATGAAAATGTAAGCTTGTGCAGGTTTGGTTATGAATCGCTGCACACTTTGGTTTGAATGCAAGTGGAAAATACAAAAACACAAGACAAGTTTATAAAGCTACTTTTTGAGGTAAAGAATTAATGACCACAAAAGCACTCACCTGTGACGAGAATGAATGCAGACTGAAACACAGTTGATGAACACCAGACGTCCACTCAGAGGACGTCTAGTGGACGTCTAGAGGATGTCCACTAGATTTTCTATTAGATTTTCCTCTAATGCTGAGGCATTAGAGGAAAATCTGTTAACATCCTGTAGAGATAAACACAAAGAAGAGAAGACGGTGGAAGGAAACTCCAACAATATGTCCCAATCATAAAATACAACACTTCTTTTTTTTATTACCAAAATTTACAGTCATGCTTAGCAGTCGTGGTAAATGATGCAGGTTATTGTTTGTGCATTTATTGTTTATAAATCTGTACGGCACTCTGAGCTACTTTTACTATGAAGGGTTCTCTACAAATAAACATTGATTAATTGATTGAATTAGTAGCAGATCTCTTTCCATGAATAAGAATTTAAAAAAAAATAAACAATGTGTTGGATAGGAGCACTAGGAGCTGCTGTAAATGGGTTAGTTATAACACCAATATCAGTCAGTCAATCAATCAAGTTTATCTGAATAGCACATTTCAACAACAAGGCAGTTCAAAGTGCTTTGCATCATAAAAACACAAAAACATAAAAGACAAGCAGCAGTAATGGTGCTGGTAAAAAAAAAAAATACTGATGGAAATATAACCTTGAAGGAATTAGGTTATATTTCCTTATTCCTTAATGCGGTTTAGTTGAATAAAGATCATGTCGTATTTGTGTGCGTTCCTTTTCTCTGCACCATGTTTACCATTTTCTTTGTGATGGGAAGACGTTGTAATGAGCAAAAGTGCTCCCTCTTTACTACAAATGACTGTGAGATGAGGGGTTATGCATATGCAACACTTTAATTTTCACCTTCTCTGGAGGCCATTCACTGCACCTGCAAAGATCTTTTTTTTTTCCTTTTTCTTTCTTTACTTATGCTTTTTTTCCATCAACGCTCTCCTCCCCCTGGAGTATTTAAGGGGTAGATTAAAAAAAAAAAAAAAAAAAAAAAGATGATGCACTGTTCCTTCAAACTGTGAAGAGAATCTGCCTGTGAGATGCGGATATTTCAACCTACAGGAGATCTTTTTGGGCAGCAACGGGCAGAGGGAGTTTAAATCAGATGCCATGCAGGACACGGCTGCGTGGCTCCAACTGGGAGCCAGGTTTATGTGAAGTAGCAGAAAATTAAATGAGTGATGAAAGTCATAATGACACTATTTTCTTTTACTGCTGCTGATCTGTCGCCTCTGCTCTTTTTACCACTGTGACACCCCTGAGAGCATGTAATTGCAAGTGAGGGAGTAAAGGGGGGGTGCAGATTACTCATGATGCGGGGGCCTAAATTTGTTTACGCAATCATGTTACTAGGAATTTGGCTTCCTCTTGAGACAGGCAAGTTCAAATAACGGTAAAGGCATCTTTTGAGGTTACAGTAAACATTTTGGTTAAGGTTAAAGTTGGGAATGGGCATGTGCGTTCCATAAAACGAACCCACTGTAAGTCATTGCGATGTCCTCTGAAGACATGGAAATACAGCGGTGTGTGCGCTAGCATGTGCATGTGTGGAGGCGGGAGAGAGAGACAGAAAGAGTGAAAGTCGTATAACTTGATGATAGCGCACCGCTGAGTCCAGCTCACTGGGTGTGAAATGATGATGATGATGAAGAGCAGATGTGATGTGGGTATACAAAGGAAGTGTGCACACACATCCTCTCAAATCCGTAGCAGCGATAGTAAAGTGAATGTGAGAGCCCCGGAGCGTTCTGACTTGTTAGGGTCCAGATGTCTGGTTGGCTCTGAGTTGTTGGCAGGCAGACACAGCAGGAAAGGACAGACAGAAACACACACACACTCCTTTGTTATTCTATCTCTGTGAGGACAATCACTGAAAGGCTACCACTAAAAATAATACACACTCTAACCTGGTTGCCTTTTCAATGCCTGCACCATTAAACTCCTCCTAATGTGCTAACTTTTTACGTATAGTTTCGACTGCAAGGTCATTGGAAAACACAGATTTCGAGGACCATAAAGACTGTGTTTATGTTCTATCTTTCAATACAAAAAAAAACCCACAGCTATATACATAGCTGCTGTACCTTCTCCACCCCATTGCCAATAGTTTCCTCCTCAGCAACAAGACCTGCGTGATGTTCACAGTTTGATCCAGCCCGGCATTGATTCTGTGAAAGCAGTGGCCACTGAAGTCCCAACGGTCACTGCATGACAGATCAGTAGCTTAAAGCCCAGTCACAACCAAACGAGCCAAAATTCAGAACCAGTTTGCAAAAAAGAACATCTGCCAACATGTTAGCATATTGTTTTCTGGGTAATTTGCATACAATAAGTAACTTGTAATAATAAGAGCTTCATTATCAACACTTGTGCTTATAGTGTAGGTCAGATGTTTACAGGCATTTGAACTTTGGTTGGTACCGTGAGATCCTTGAATGTCAAGTTTAGCCCATGATGTCAGATGTATGATATCAAAGCTGCACTAAACCTAATTGTTTTACTTAGACAAAAAGTAACAAGTTCACTTCAGATGAAAAGGAGATTTGTAAATGAATGGAATACATAAACGTAAGTTGTCATCAACAAACCAAATTAATTAAGTGAGCTGAATATAAATAAGTCCCCAATATCAACTAGAGAACAAATATTGTTTTTAGAGTGCAGTTGTTTATTTTAGTTGAAGAATTTGGAGGTACTCCTTCCTTAACAACATCTCACCCAGTTCTACAGTATCATTCACAGCAAATTAGCCGATAAGCATGACACCACAAACTCGCATGGTTATTATTGGCAGTCTTGGGCTAAAATCAAAAGTTAAAAGTTGTAGCTCATATTATTCAAGGATCTTCAAAGAGTTGCTGTAGATGTGCTGCCCAGTGTGCTAATGGCAGAGCAACAACTTACTGTTACGGGAAATCTGTTTTTCTGCCATCACCAGTGTCTATGCTAGTTAGTCTGAGCATTCACAAGAGCCATCAGGAAGAAGCTGTAGTGTAGAGTGCAAGGGCGAGGGTGTGAACAGCACGTACACAAATGTGATTGACAGCACTTACATTGTCCTCCAAAAATACACCACTGACCAAGCCGTGTATTTTAACAGATGGGAAAATACATCTGGTGTTTTTCCACTTGGGAAAAATACCATCTGACCTTAGAGAGAAGGCAGAGGAGCTCAATTTTTTTCACATATACTGCCATTGCATGGCAACAGCTTTAACAATATGTGGAAAAACATGTTTATTATAAAAGTTACATACCGCAGTTTAAAATAAACTCGACCATATCTGATAAAAAGAGTGACAAAGTATTTTTTCAGACCTCGTCGATGGCGAAAAATGTCTGTTTCTCATGTTTCTTCTGAACTCAGAATAGAACATTAAATCAAATATTAGTGTATATGCATATATTTCTACCTGTGTGGACTGGAATTATCCACACCACATTCAAACAAATTAACTTATTCTTAATTTTGAAAAATATGTAAAATTGTAAGTTGTACAGTCTATCAAAAACAAAGTTTCTATATTGTTAAAAACAAAAAAAGGAATGTCTTTTCATTGCCTTGATGACTGCAGTTCAACCTCATACTACAGTATATTTCATCTCTGATTTACAGTTGAAGGAAACAGCTGCTCAGATTTTTAATGAGTGATGGAAATAGATGAAAGTTTTGTGAAATCATTTCTCAGTGTATTAATCCAGGGTGAAAGCTCAGTTGGTGTCTCTCACTGTCTTGCAACAACTTTGCATGATGACGCAGTTTGTGCCCATGTTTATGGCATTTGACAAAGGAACACTGATTGGCTCAATGGGAACACTGTAATTAAAAGGTCAGAATTTTAAATTCTGACTTGCATTAACAGCTACGCCATGGGCTCGGTGTTGATGAAAATTGGAGAGAAGATGCTTTTTGTTGCTAATTGGCCCAAGGGGTGCCAGCTCTTTCGCAGACAATGACATAAGGAGCTGTTTCAAATGGCAGCGTGAGTGTATCTGACGCCGCACGCACATGTGCTCAATGCACACGTCGGTGCTCTTACAAGAGCTCATGGGGTCAGAGCTGATGTGGTTGATTATATTGATTAATTACAAAATGCATAATTATTCTATTTATTTGTTAAGGCTGGAGTCATTATGCAGAGCTGCAATTTGTAAAACAAGAGTGCTTGTCATTTATACCAAACAAATTGAAGATGCAAAGAACAAAAATGATTTGCAAAACCTAATTTTTGCACAAAGGAATCACATGTTCACACAAAAGTCCAATAGAAGATACATTAGCCCCATCAACGTAAAACACCTCTATAGACAGACATCTCTTATAAAAAGCCAGGAGTGTTTTTGCTGATCAAAAGCAGCCACTCTTTACTGCCTCAATACTGTCGGGTAGAATGTATTGCTTCCCAGCCCCTGTCAAGATTTATGCTGCAAAATTACTTCACACAGCCCACTGTCACAAATCACCCTACACCTTTTACTACCTACTTTTATATAAAATTATTTTTACTACCTACTTAAATAAAATTAGCAAGAGTGAATTGTATGAATTCCATTGTCTGAGCTATCACGTTTGAGACTATTTGTAGTACTCAATTGAATTGAAGAAACAGATCTTTAAACAGACAGTGATCAGTTTATTAAACAAGTGAACAAAAGGTCTTAAAACTTTCTTTTTATAATCAGCAGGTTGGAACGGACCCATTTCTTTTACCACAACATGCTTAAATTGATTCTGTATTTTATTTTATCTTCAGAATCTGGAAAGCCCTTGTGCATTAATGGGTTGCATGCCCAGAAGCCATGAGCTGCAGAGGGTATTGTTTTTTATTTTCTCTTAGCATGGTCTGCTCTTAATTGTGTCTTGATGGAGATTATATGTTTTATTCATTTATTTTTGCTTTGTTTGTTTGTTTACGGCCAGTGCCATGTTTCATTCAATAAGCAAAACTTCCCCAATTGTCATTGCAGGATCACGGTGCCTACATCCAAAGGTCGTAGGACAAGAGACTCCCTGGTCTGGCCTCCAGGCCATAACCTAACCTTGACAAACAACCATGAACACACACACACTCTCTCATGCCTAAGAGCAATTTAGAGTAATCAGTTCACCTGTCATATTTTTGGACTGTGGGAGAAAGCCAGAGAACCCACCCAAGCACAGGCTGTACATGCAAACTCCATGCAGAAAGAACCCAGGCCAATATTCAAACCCAGCAGCTTTTTTCTGTCAGGTCCACAGTGCCAGTAACTAAACCACCATGCAGCCCACTGTCATAATCATGAAGAGAAAAAGTAAAAAAAAATATTCTTTGCCATAGCTATAAATAATTTTTCCCCCTTTTATCAATTCATATTTGTGTTTTCTGCTTTGCTTCACAAGCAGTGTGTGTATGTGTGTGTGGGTGAGAGTTCACCTACTCTGACCTGTCTATCAGTGCCTGCAGTAAACAGCTGGGTTTGTGTACTGTCCAAGCTCATGGTGGAGAGCTCTGCATTGTCATGGCAACGGCTGAACTGTTAGACTTTTTGGCCTGTGCCAGCCTGCCAGCAGATCACAGAGGAGACAGAGTCACAGCTGACTACCTGCAAAGAGCGGCTTGGCATCAAACATCAAGAGTTTTATCTCATTCATGTAAGATTAAAGACCTTACTAGTGCTAATTATACTAACAAATCCTGCTGCTGAAGGGAAATGAAAACTAGAACAAAAATCACATTTACAGTTGAAACCAGATATTTATGTTACAGGTCCCGAGTGACAGGATTGCTATAACAATGATGACCACAATCTGAAGGATAATAAAACAGAAGTCAGCAATGACGACCGAAGCGCTGCCGTTAGCATCCAGATTGCGTTTTTTTTTGTTTTTTTTTATGTGTTTACAAACAACCTTTTTTCAGTGTACAGTATTAATGTTTTGCATTATAGTTGTTTCACAAACTTGGTGTACTATTCTCACAAGTATATAAGTTCGCACATTACCCTTTTCACACTTCCATCCTTCACTTAGATGAAGACAACCATGGTATGTGTATCTTACAAAACAAATACAGAATTTAACTTAACATTGTTTCAACTTTAACCTCAATTCTTACACTTTATGAACAAAGAATAGTTTATCTTCTTTTAACTGTGGCTGGACTCACTTTACTCTCATGCTCTGAGCTACTTTGAGTCAACAAGTAACTTAAACTGAATATTATTCAAACAAAAGCAAAATAAAACTCCTAAAACCCGGAGTTGGTAAGATATCACGGCCTTCTAATCACCTTCCCTCGCGGGACTTTCCCAGCGCGGGCTAGCATACTGCCAACTTTACCCTCATGGGATAAAACTGGCAACTACTGGCAAAACAGTGCACAGAAACCGCAACACAGTGCTATATACTGGTCAACTAAGAGGTAAACATCTTACAGAGTAGTTTTGGTGTGTTTTCACCGTGTACTGACCTGAAAGATAATAAAATATAAGTCAGCAAAACTTTTATATAAATTGTTCATTTTTGTTTAAAAATAGAATAAATTATGCATGAAAATATTTCAAAATTATAAAACAACCAAAATAATGTGGTGGCAATATGGTGCACCATATTTACATACACTGAATAAAAATATATTTTTCTCACTGTCTGAAGTTAAATCTGACTAAACTTTTCTTGTTTCAGCTTAGTTAGAATTACTCAAATGATTTCTACATCTAAATGCCAGAAAGCTTTAGTTTGACCAATGTCATGATGTCTAAAACACAGTTATCCCAAATAAATGTATGTAAACTTCTGAATTTGAGGAAGCTTAAAAAATGAAACAAAAAAATTGTTGTCACTAAGTTGCTTGGCATTTAGCAAATAGAATAGAAAAGTTTGGTCTGATTTAACTTCAGACAATATATTGTTCCTCTTACACATGTGTGCTTTAAAACAGACATTCTGATGATTCTGTGTCATCAGCACTTCCAAATATAAACAGGAAGCGCTGTACATTATTAATGAAGGACTGGGTAAACAAATGTAAAAACAGTGAGTGTTGCGTTGCATGTTATTTGATCTTGGATGCTGGAAATACAGAAATAGAAAAGTCAGAAAAATTGTAAGTGGGATTTGAAAAGATTGACGTTGATAACAAACCTCAATCTCACGATCCAATGTGTTTACTATTAAGTGTAATAAAAGTTGCTGTAACAAGCTATTTGCATTTTTGTTTGTTTTCAGGTATGAGTCCTAATCAGATCTCGTGCCATGATTGCATTGTATAAATAGTAATGTTTCATGGCAGTTGCACAAAAAATTCAAAGGAAAAATGCTTGATTTAATTGGTCCTAAAATAAATATTGATATCTAAATTGATTTAATTATTTTCTGTGGCTGACTGAAACATAAGAAAAATAACTATGGAGATGGAATACAATAAAACCTATTCTATATACAGTAGTATTTTCATGCCAGCCTGGCAGAATATCACCTATTTGTCATTCTGCTCTAGAATAGTAGAGTAATTGAAGCCTGATAAGTTAATGTTAAATGGTTAATTAGTTGGTCTGCTTGCTTTGCAGTGATTAAAGACAGCTACTTAGTAGGCCTGCTGTTACAACTTGCAAACTATAATAACAATAATAATTGTAATAAAAAAAAGAGCTTAGTGACGTGTTTGTCACTGATCCAAACAGATGTCAAGTGCATAGAAAACTGCACTTGACATCTCATGAAAATGGTTTTAAACTGTGGGAACAGTATGATGGAACATTTTTATTGGGTTTGAAAATGTCACTTTAAAACCATGCTATTCTTTGATAACGTACTATTGCTTAAAAACTGTTGCTGCACATGTCACAGAACTGTTTGAACCCACATCTGTTGTTATTGGCCTGCATGGCTTATAGAGCTGCAACACGATTTTTATGTTAAAACACCCCTGTATTTTTAGTCCAGGTAAACTCTACTGTATCTGGAGCATTATGGATAAAAGTAAAACAAAAAATATATATATTAAGCAGACTTGTCAAATCTGAACTACAGTATTCTACACTAATTACAGTTTCTTTGAAGGAGTTTGCTAATTTTTTTCTACTATACTAGATACTTCTGCTGCTTGGAGGGAACAAAAAACAAGTAAAAAAGATCACATTTACATTGATTCACTTACTGGAAATTGTGTCAATAGAACACAAAAAAACTAAGCATATAAGATGATGAATTTTTCAATATTTGTCTTTAAAAGCTGAAATTTCAACAAATCTGTTTTCTCAAGGCTTTTGTGTGAGAACTGTATTCATAGTTTAGCGTAATTAAAATTTGTCCCGTTTAAAAGCAAATGAAAGGCAGAATCATTTTATTAACACACCAGGTTAAACCGACTGTTGCAGAGCACATGCATAAGGTGTTTGTCCTCCTCCTTTGTCTCCAGGAGGAGAAGCTGGTTGTTGAATATAAACAGAAGTTGCTTTGGCTCCTCTTATAGAAACCTGAGTGCGTGTATGTGTGTGTTCGCGTGCATGTCAGGGAAAACACCAGTGATGATGATGAACATACCGACTAGACACATCCCATAAGCATAATGTTAAAGGAATTTCATGTCTCTGTTTTTATTGGTGTGAGCACAAAAGTTTGAAATGTAGTCAAGTTTTATGGTCCAATTAAAAATCATTTGGCACCACAACAGTTTCAGTATCAATAACATAATTCACACATCTATGCAGTCATGGCCATTAAGAGTTATGTTTTCAGCTGCCTACTATGCTAAATGTTAGTCAGAGGAACTCTGTTTGCCATATTTCTTTATTGTGCAAAACAAGACAACTGCTGCTGTTTCATGAATTTTTCCTCATAAATTCGAGGTAAAGCCTTCGGTTTCTTGCTTTGGCAGTTGGTGTTTGAGGAA
Source organism: Poecilia latipinna (assembly GCF_001443285.1). Classification (NCBI taxonomy): domain Eukaryota; kingdom Metazoa; phylum Chordata; class Actinopteri; order Cyprinodontiformes; family Poeciliidae; genus Poecilia; species Poecilia latipinna. The sequence continues at coordinate 260,159 of NW_015114081.1, read as the reverse complement.
AGGGCAGATGGAGCATAAATCACCTCTAAAATATTCATTCTCTTCAGAGAAACCAAAGAGTAGGGAAGCATGCAGACTGCTACTACAGCAAGAGGAGGGAAAGCACAGGCACCAACATCATCCCCACATCAGTCAGGACAACGATTTAAAGGAAACATCTGAGCTCAGAGAAACTTCTGTTCCCTTCTTTGGCAGGACTGAGAAATCCAGAAGCTCCTCTGAATAAGCTAATATTCAGGATTGGAAATCCAGGGTTGCTCATCTTTAAATGACTCACTTCCTTGCTTTTGGCGCTGACCAGCTGTTGTTTGTTTTGTATGAAATTAATTGCAGTGACAGGGCTTGACTGGCCGATAAGCACACTGTCTGGCTTAGAGGTCACACAGAGGTTACGCAGTAAGACACGATGATCCACACCTGCTACACCTGCCACCAATACCAGGAAATAACAAGAAAATTACCTCTCCCATCCTCCCTTCTCATAAAAAAACAATTTAGTACTCAATGAGGCATTTGACAGCTTTGTACATTTGATTTAGATTGATTGAGAACTATGGTGACAACCAGGTGCTAAGAAAGGGAAACAATTATGACACTTTTAAAGGCAAAATACCATTTAGAAATTTTTAACTTTGAGTTTTACCTCTGGATCTGTTCCTTTTTGCTTAATTGTTAGCAGAGAACATCAAATTATCACTGGGAGTAAATATACTTAAGAAATGAGCTAAAATAACCCTGTGGAGTTTAAAAGTCCTTCAGCAAAATTACCTCTTACTCTCACCCTTAAGCGCTGGAAGAAAACAAAAGGTCAGATCCATGGGAAATACATGATTTATGAAGCCAATACATGACAAAAATATTATGACAGCAGTACAGCTGGTGCTTTAACAGCTAATCTGGACGTCACTCAAAATACATTCCGCAGAACAATTTTTCGCTGGTTTGATCCAGATATAACGTCTAGCAATCATATCCCCTGAACCTTTTCACATCCTGTTATATTATACACGGAAACTTTAATGCATGCTTTGGGGATTTTTATGAAATAGGCTTAATAAAGTGTGTGACACGTATGCCTTCTGGGGTATGTCTCCAACTTTCAATTGTAATTCTGAAGTTGTGCATCTGTCACAATTTATGGTAGTTGTGGTGTGGACCCAAACGCAGAGAGGTAGAGGCAGCAACTTGAGTTTGAAGATTTAATGAAAATCTCAAGTGAGTACAAAAGTACAGGCAGCACAGGTCAGCAAAAGGCTACCAGTTGCTCAACACTGGTAGCAACTGGAAAAACCTGACGAGACAACGGCACGACAGCTAAGACAAGGATCCGACGGGGAAACACAGACACAGGTGAGTATAAATACAAGAGGAGATAATCAAGGGAACAAGACACAGCTGGGAACAATGAAGGGCAAGACATGCAGACACAGGGGCAGACACAGAAATCCACATCCTCACAGCATCAGTTTCTCAGTTAGAGTTAGACCTGCAATGTTACTGGGACATTCTCACACATACATGTCCTTTCTTCTACACCGTACCATTGTAGCTCTTGGTCCATGGTTAGGCCCTCTGTTCTACTGGTAGGTACCCTATTCTCAAGTTTTTGAAGAATCTAACAGGTTTTCCTTAAATATTCCTCTGTATTTACGTATGATAATACTGCCACCACCACTATTTACGTGGGGTTGAGTTCAGGGTGATGTTCAGCGGTAACTCTCCGAAACACAGCAATTAGAAAGTAAGCAAGAAAGTAAATTTGGGTTTGAGCTGATCAGGCACCTTCCTTTGCATATTTTACATGACTTGTCACACACTGTTTTTCATTGTTTTTTTTTTTTTCAACACCAGCCTTCTTCTTGTCACTCATGCATGAAGGCCATGCAACAGATTCTCTCAGAGGATTTGGGTATCTAAGTAGATCCTCCAGAGTTTCCATGGGACTTTTAGCTGCTTCTTTGATTCTAGTTTTCCCTGAACTAGAGTCACCATAGTTGGACCACCATCTCCAACTATGGTTTGCAGTCGTGCCATTTTCAGAGAAGCTTGGATTACTGCTTACAACTCAACACAGCTTTAAACCATGACTTTCTTCCCAGCCTGTTTCTTGTAAATGAAATGTTTAGTTTCGTGCGTCACATAGCTGCCAAAGTTCCTGCCAACGATGCAGTGCCATGTCGGATTGTATTTCTTGTCAAACTCCTTTTTAACATAGGCAGCGTTATGCTGTTTGTTTCATTGACATTCTCTTAAAACCCTTTGAGACTTTCACAAAACAGCTGCATTTTTAATATTGATTTTTGAAGGTGATTGCTTGCACCAAATTTTATTTAGATTTAATTTTAAAAGTTGTTTTTGTAAAAATGCAACATTCATGTCATTTTCTTAACCTTTTGTGATTATATGCAACCATGTATTCATCTGTAACAGAAAATCTCAATAAAATACTCTGACGTTTATGTTTTCTAAGTTAAAAAAAAAAAAGTGAAAAGTTAAACTTGTATAAATACTGCATATTTGTTAGGAAGTATATACGTCTTAATGTCTGGGATACATTTTTCCTCCCACCTGTCGGAACAACTCCATAACCCACGTCCCACACATCACTCTTTGTTGCAAAGGAAATGACTCGCAGACCCCTGCCATCCTTTTCCTTCCAGCCAATCACCAAGCTGCTGTTTGGTCTTGGTGCTGCAGGATACAAAGGCTTCAAGCAAGGCCAAGGAGCACACTGCAGGCCACAGTCAGCGATAAAAATAGGACCTAGACTGGTGTAACAAGAAAATCTTTTGTAACACGTAGCAAGATAGGGCATGTATAAGACAGATTAAGTCTGAAATAATTGGTAGTCTACAGGATATACATCAAATGGGCCGTATAAACTGGATTTATGCTAAGAGGTTTCCTTTTACTTCTTTGAAATACTTCATAGCATTAACATGCTAATGTACATGTAAAAAATATCCCACTGACACATTAATTTAGGCCTTTTTAGACACTGTTTTCAGACACCTGTTTCAAACAAATGGATGATTGACAGGCTATTTCTGTAGCACCTTGCAGTAAGTAATGGTATTATTTGAATCAGGTCTGCTGGGGCAGAGACACAACCAAAACGGTGGATTAGGGTTGAAAACCGCTGTTGTGCAGAGACTTTCATTTACCTTTCAGAGAGGAATTATTTCTGTCTGAGCTTTCAACTACTGTGGCTTGATTGCTAAACTAGTTCCTTTGATCTAATGCTTTGTGAGTTACTTTGATTGTTGGGTGTTTGTCCTTAATCTCAGACTATTGACTGCGTATAACCCACATCTCCTCATATTTTCATATAGGAGCGAATTTTAATGTACAAAAGAAAACGACAGAAAGCCTCGAGGTGGTCTGACCGACCCAAAATATCAATGCTGTTGATATTAAGTCAGTATCAGTGTTGGATCAATACTAGTGTGGTGAGATACTTTAGTTTCAGATTCCCTCTTGATTTTTTATTTTTGTATCTACCTCAAAAAAATATTGTTTTGAAATTGTAATTTTTCTTGCATACAAATGTGTTTTGTTTTTCTACTGCTTCAGTTTATCATGTTTATATGCTATTAAAGTATTTCGCCAACCCTTATAAACTTTCTCCAAATTCTGTCCTCGGTTTTTAGGAAAAGAACTCTGATATCAATCATTAAAAAATGCTACTGTGTGCCCTTGCCATACCTGAACTGGGTAAATCTATTTATACAGACTCCTTAATACACAGTTGTTGAATTGTGATGCTTTTTCTCTAAGGTTGATTTTAGCGTGTTTCAGTTTTATTGGTGTGAAATATGGTCTCTGAAGTGATAGAGGAAAAACTATGAAAACACAGAATCCATGCATTTATTATCAAGATCACATTTCAATTTTATTTATAAACTCATTGTGAGACAATAGCCGAGGAAACAAGGAAATGCTAGACTGGTTTCAGCTTTAACCAGTCGAATGTAAATGAACTCTGCTCAATTTTCTTTGATGTCTTCAATAGACACCTTTCACCTGATTTAAAAAAAAAACAAAAGGAAGGAGGGCCAGCCACTTTATGGAAGAGGTGTTTTCAATGTTCAATGACCGCAGCCCTGGTGTAGGGCAAAAACGAACCAATTTGCAGGCGCTCAGCACAGCATAGAATGAGGCAGCTTTCATTTGCTCACTGCCATTACAAAAAATGTAATGGATCTCGCATCACCATCTATCTCAATTAACATGTTGATTGAGAAGAGTTAAATTGGATGCCAGCGTGTCTCTATCAGAAGCTGCTAAGCTTTCAAAGAGGGTGGGGGGGAAAAAAAGGGCTGCTTGTGAGACGACATGTGACAGTCTCATGTCAAAGATCAGCCGCATAGCTGGGGCAAATAATTATCTCTGATTAGACTTCATACATCTGGACTTTTCTCACTCATGTACATCAAAAGATCAGAGACATGATGAGACTTACTTTCTGCTTTACTTACATTAACAAATCAAACTGAAATACAGAGACTGGTTAATAACATTTGCCTTCTTTAGTCACTATTGCGACTAATCCCACACTTTAGCTGCTAAGTTCAGTTGACATTGGAGCTGAACCAGATATCTACATCAAAGAGAGTCCTTTTGGTTTTGCATCCCTACCTAGATGCTCGTCTTTACTGTTCATTTAAGACTATTTGGTTGGATCACACAAACACACACAGGCATACACACATGACTACTTCCTGCAGCTCTCCTCCTTTGTCCTTGCAGCCTTGTGTCCATCCCAATTCCCTTCTAATTTCCTCTCATTTTCCCCCAGATTCCATCAGCCTCTCCATTTCTCCCTTCCTTGCTCTTGTGTCCTGGGAGCCCCAAGGTTTGGAAGTCTGGATAACCAGCCATGTCTAATGGTACACAGCCCACTCATACTGAAGGGCAGAAACTTCAAAAGAATAGCACCAGCACCCCAGAGGTATGGTAGCACACATACACTCTCACTGGCACCTAGTTTTTTGTACTTACTCTCCAAACGCCACACACAGACACACACACACACACACACACACACACACAAAAAAATACCCTTTGCCGTTGCACATGCACACACAATCTGTGAGATTACATTCAGCCTAGACTTTGTTTTGTCTCCTTGGTTTTCCCTTCCATTTGTTACCCCTTTGTCTCCCAATTTGCTGTGTTCTATCTACAGTATATGCACACTATTTATTTATTTTTTTCCATTTTATCGAGATTTGAGCCAAGCCGGTCTCAAAACAAAACCTCGGCTGGATCATTATCAAACAGCCCAATTACTCTTCAGAGAAGCTTTATTCCAATGATGCAATTGAGATAAAACTGAGCATCCTCTTTGCTGCACACCCCGAGCTGAAGGGGGTAATCTCAGCGGGCCAAACCTCACGCCTGCAACTTTACTTCAACAGTGAAAAATGTGCCTGTGAAGAAGGTGACTCAATGTGAATACAGTAAGCGACTGAAGCTGCTCCGTAGCTCATTCCACGTGTCAAGGAAGGTGAAAGGCGTGAGGTGTGCCATAAGCATCCCTGACACCCAGAGTGTTGTTTTTAGTAGGCAGAACTACTACTGCCTTTGAGAGGTCTCTTTTTTTTTTTCTTAGTATTATTCTTTTCTGATAAATGCGGGGCTTTTTTGTTTGAGATTTGGGATGAATGTGAACATGCACAAAAATATGATATGCTGAATCTGTATCTCCACAGAGAAATTTACAGTAACAGACCATGTTGAGTGCTCACTGTTTGTCATCATTAGTAAATTAAAGCTGTTGTATGTACTTTTATAAAAAAAATTTATTTTATTTTTTACATATTTGTTGAAGCTGTCAGTATGTCGTGACAGTACGGTATGTAAATACAAAACGTTGACCTGGGGTAACACACAGGGAAGCGTACATGATAGATGACATAACAATGAACATAAACAGATCATGCAAGAAAATGGGAGGCCATGACAGTGTCCTACAGATCTCTGTCGTCTTAGTCCTCTTCCTGTCCCCCAATGTGTCCTATACTCACCACGGCCTGATCGCAATGAGATCGCAAAGAACGGAGTGAGAGAGCACATCACTATGATTTCACAATTTCACAGGCTGATAATCAATAATAATCAGAAAACATTTTCTCCATGAAACTGAATACAGCAAGCGGTAAACAAATCTGTAGATTAAAGAGCTGCTAATTAGGAATAATAATAAATAATTGATGGTCTTACAACAAACGAATGTTTACTTTCTGAACATTATGCAACGGCTTCTTGTCTGCAACACTGTTACACAGACCACAAATCAATAATTAATCACCTGACTGAAGTATTTGTCTGCCTTTGTAAATTACAATATCTGCCCCAGTAATTCTGACTGTTTCTCTTTTAATAATTCATTGAATCGTCTCTGTGGACGTGAACAAGAACTGGCTTTTTGAGCCGGAATGTGTCACTGCTGCAGAGCACTACAGCACTGACACGTAATGTTTACAGCAGGATCGAATGACCTTGTGCGTGCTCGGCTGGAGCACCACGTCTGTCACCCGGAGTGCCTTTGGGTGTGACCGTGTTCTGCAGACGCTGCATGTGTTGAACGGACATGTCCTCTCTGTCCCACAGCACCACTGTTCCTCCTTTGCTCACACTCAGGTACTGACCTCAGCTCTGAATGCACAACACCTGGTGGGACCAGCGGATATCGCTGAACAACAGCACGGCCGAGGCAAACACTATTCTTAACTCGCAGTGACAAAACTGCAGCCCTCATGACTCTTGTAATAGAGTCGTGCGTCTTTTTAAACCAGAGAAGGACTTAATTAGTTAAAATGTGGGTTTTTAAAATTGAATTTTAAATATTTAGTATATCCTGTTCTTCTCCTCTCACTAGCTCCTCAATTACAAAAGAACTATGCTTGAATAAGCCTATTAAGCACGATCTCCTCTCTAAATCTTCCTCTTCCTGGGCCCAGGAAAAAGAAACTGAGCCACCCATTTTCAGTGCTGCAGTCGATAAAACAAATCTGAATTAATGAGTTGCAGGATTTTACTGGCTGAGGTGCAAGAGAAAACCTTAGGTCTGCAAAATAAAATTTAATAGTTAAGATGTCCATTTGTTACTCAAAAGCAGCATTTAATTAAACCGCGACAATTCAAATCAATTTGTTCTGTCAGTGCAAATGTATTTATAGTTTGGTCTTTTTCACAACTTGTCAAGTTGCAACCACAAACGTCGATATGTTTTGATGGGACATAATAACACAGCATAGTGCATAGTTATAAAGTGGAAAGAAAACAATGCATGAATTTATTCTTTTTTGTTAACAAATGCATTATCTGAAAATGTTCTATGCATTTATATTCTGCCCCCTATCACTTCTAAATAAAACCCAATGCAATTAGTAGCATTCACGTTTCACAGAAACATATACAGAGTTCAAGTGTGCTTAATTTATTTTCTGTATAAATTGAAATATTCTGTGAAGGTCTTAGAGGTTTTATGGTGAACACTGGTGAACAAACAGCATTGCAAAGACTAAAACTCATAGTAAACAGGTAATGGATAAAATGGGAAAGATGTGAAAGTGTCAGTGTCATGTCTCAAGCTGGGAACATCTCGAACAAAACTGAGTAATCTCTCATGTAAAAACTGGAAAGAATATTGTGTATTTCAAGTCTACGATGATATACCCGTCGACTCTAAGGCAATAAATCGGCTTCTTTTGCTGTTTAGTCGAGTCAGAGTGATGTCACTTCTTTTCCACACAACACCACTCAGTGTGACAACCCGGAGGGCCCCAAAGGTCCTTATATTTAACGGGAATTAGTCAAGTTATTCGTTCTGGCCCCTATATTAATTCTTTAATGTTTTATTGCATTGCATTAGTATGCAATATGACTTTCACTGTCAGTAATTAAGGATGCACTCAGCTAGAAACTTTAAGTCAGAAATGTTATTGTTCTTGTTTGTTCCAGCTGATGATCTCAAAACAAGATCATTTCTTTAAGCAGTGAGCTGTAGACCACAGCTGCACACTCCTTCTGCCTTCACCACTGGTCTTCACATGTTGCAGACGTTAGTGAGAACTCTCACTGTTATTTCCAGTAGCAAATGCAGCAGCTGGACTCATTACTGGAGCCACAGCGGCAGAAAAAAAGCATTACCCCAAAGTGTGCCTTCCTTTTAGATTCTGTATCGATTTTTAAAATCGATGCAGAATCCTTTCTGCTAGAGCACTGTGTAATTTCTTGAGAATAGTGCAATAAAAAAAATGTTTTATTTTGCCATTAGGTTTGATTAGTGCATGTTTTAAAATATTTTTAATTCATCTATGTCCCTACATCTCCACTGAAAAGGTCAGAGACATTTTGTCTGGAATGAAAACCTGCCTCTTTGGAGTTTCAAAACCTTCCAGGCATGTGGAAAACAACTGACACAACATTTTGACATTTTGACGTCCTGCGGATTGAAAGATTAAAGTGGTGAGCCTTCACTTTATCCACAGCAGTAGGCACTTTATACTGGCTCCACTATTTGCATATTAATTGATAGATGTAAAAGCAGTCTGGAGCCATTTATCTGAAAAGAGGTGTGCCATTTTGATGAGCAAGACTCTAATACTTTCCTGCCGCAATGTTTAATAATGTGAATTTCCCCCCAGTCAGCAGAGTTTAACATTTTAAACTCACTGAATGTTTCCCCCCCCCCCATAATATGTGGGCCATGAGTTTAAAATGAACCATATGTTCAGGTCATTGTAACAAACTCCACTTCTAATGAGATGCTGAGACCTTTCACCTTCTGAATGGCTTCTAGATGAGGACAAGTCAAGGTGTGTGATGCCTTCCAGCGAGGAGCGCTAATTGCTCTGTTGTTCCTAAGTTTATCAGAAAGCTTCAGCGGCAGAAAGGAGCTCAGTCCTCTCCAGCTGACACGCCCACATGCCTTCACACCATCTTTGCCCAGGAGCCTTACAGTCTGCTGGGAAGACAACAGCGGCGTCATATTCCTCCCCGGATCCATGTCCGGCTGCCACCGAGGCGAGATCAAGGAACTCGGTTCTAGACAAGGAGCGGGCTTCACTGGAGGAGTCCTGCAGTGAAGATAAACAGCATCATGAAATGTATTGCATTTGTTATCTTGTCTGTACAGCATTTCTTGAGAAACCTTCTGTAAACCGGTGCTTTTAATAAACTGACAGGCTAAATCAGACTTACGAGGAAGAGGCTTTGTAATTTTTTATTTATTTATTTTATAATCCTCAATGTTCATCCTGTCTTCAAGCTGCGCCACCTCCGTCTTTGTTCCCATGGTTACCGCTCGGACCTGTCAATCAATCACCCCTGAACGTAGCAGCAGACAAGGTCAGAGACTTAAAAACCTATGTTGTATGTGTGCGTCAGGCCCGGTCAAATAATACATCGCAGCCTTTGTGAGTGTTGCATGACAAAAACAGGATGTCCCGAGCTTCAGTAATCCCTTAGTAACCTTCGAAATCTATTTCACAGCAGGTTGTCATGTCATAATGGTCGTAAAGCAGGATCACAGCAGCAGGCTTTTTTTTTTTTCATTGGGTCCTTTCACTTAATCCATATGGGCCGGTGGTGAACAGCATGCAAAGGTCTTTCATTCCCACCCAGGTGGATAGCTTTCGGAGACGGGCGAAAAGGTCTCCGAATCGGGTCTCAGCAGGTGGCGAACATCAGTCAAGCCTCTGATTGTGTCGGCTAACAGCAAACAGAAGGACATCACATAGACAAAAATTAGACTAAAGCTTCAATTTAACAGATTTGTTCAATAAGTCTGCACTACAGTATAATTAGGAACTCACTTAACAGCAGATGAAATGAATTTGGCATGACGCATTTTCTTTTCAACTTTGAGTTAATATTCCTGGATCCTTTTATTCTTTTCATATTTTTTTTTAATTAAAGTTTTGTAAGTTTTCATTTTGTGTATTTTAGGGAAGATGCGATTTTGTTTTCTTTATTTTTTGTTAAATCTTTTTAAACTAACTAGAGCAGTTTTCTGCATCATTTTTTGTGGCAATGACTTCCATTCAAAAGGATTTCTGAATTCTTTTTTTTTTTCAGTCCCTTTGTTGGAATTCCTTCAAAATCTATGGTTTTACCGTTTCCTGCAGTGCAAACGTATTTTTAATGTCATTTTAATTTAATTTAATTTGCTAATATATGTGGAGAGAGAAAAATTGCTTTTTCTGGGAAAAAAAAATAAATGGTGAAGTTAATAATGACATGAATTGAAAAAGTGTTTAAAGTGATGCGTAATGTTTTTCTCAGAACTGTGTTTCCTGTAAGGAAATTTGAAAAAAATCACCAAAAAAAAATGATTGTTTTCATGACCAAAGAATACAGATGCAGCACAAAATGAAGGGATCCAACAGAGTTAAAAGAGCAGCAAAGTTCTTAGTTTCAAACGTTCTGGTGGCAAATTTTATTGAATGTGGCATCAAACTGATCCAAGATTCAGATGACATGGTGTGCAGTGAAAGCAAAAAAATAAAATAAAATAAAATAACAAATCAATGTGAAGCCAAGGCCATTACTGTGCCATCTGATGTTGATCTGATCCTTTGTTTCCATCCCCGTAAACAAGCAGAATACAACAGATGTGCTTCTGCAGCTGCAATAAATAAAAAGAATGGTGATAATCTGGTGATAATCTTCACTCCTCTTTTGTTTATAATCATGATGGCGTTTAATCAACTTCACCCTGACTTGCTTTTGGAGCCAGCTGCTGGATATCGGTCTGGATTCAATCACATGGGGGCAGCTCTCCTTGCATGAATCAGCTGATGATCCATCCAACCTGGTTTTGGAGTAAAAGAAAGAAATATTGTAAATGTTCTATATTTAGTGTCACAGCTGATCACACTAACTGCACTAAACATGCATTATCTCTATACAACAACGATTGATATGAACTGTGCGATCTATCTTTCAAGATGTTTGAAATTGGACAAAATTTCAGTTATAATCTAAAAAAGATCCAAATGGCTCAGAGTGTGAATCCACTTCGTACAAGCTGGGTTGCCATTTTTCCAGTTTAGTTCCAGAGAGAAGATTGCATTAATTCTCTTTTCAAGATGGAATGATTAAACCTTGTGTACCATAATAATCTCCATGAACAAAGTCCAGGATATGAAACACAATTCTTCACCCTACTGGCTGAAGAAATTGACACCTTTCCATGAGTGCCTGGCAAAACTGAACCAAATGCTGAAGGATGGGTCTCTCCCAGACTGGCTGACTATGAGTTAAACCATCTTGATAATGAAAGACTCCCAGAAATACCCAACAACCTGTCTTTCCACAACCTGTGAGCTGCTGTCAGGCATCATAGCGCTGATAAGCAGGCATACGGAAGAATCCATGACAGAGACACAAAAAGGCTTCATCAAAAATACCAAAGGAGCCAAACACCAGCTTCAGGTTGTAAGAACGGTCACCCAAGACTGCAAAGGCTGACAAACAAACCTGTGCAGTTTGGATTGATTACAATGAAGCCTACAATTCAAGGCCACATTCGTGGATCCTGGCTGTTTACAACCCTTCTTAGGAGCTTTCGATTGAGAAGTAATTTGTACGATAAGCTGAGCAGAAGTCGAGTACCATCAGGTGTTTGCTAATTGCTGCTCCTGCTAGTCTGGAGGAGCTGAGTGGAGAAGGCACAGAGTGCTCTGTGAGGCAGAAGCTCGGCTGGAGGAAGAGTTTTGGATAAATAGGCGGTGCATTGTATATGCAAACATTTAGGCAACCCTGAAAAGTTGCCACAGGAGATTCAAGGATTCCTCAAAGATGCATGAAAGAGTCAAAGCAACACATAATACATAATACCTCCCTTTAAGAAAAACAATCTGAACACACAACAATGGTCAATTTCATCATTCCAAATTTCCACATTATCAGATTATAAAACACAACTTTCTCCTATCTCAGGCAAACCTTTGGATGGAACGTCACGGCCTCATCCGTAGGGAGTATCTGCTAAAATCAGCACAGGTTTTTTTTTTTTTTTTTTTTTTTGTCTTGACTAAGATTTATGCTAGAAAGCAATGACTGAGAGATAATCAACTCCAACAGCCCAGGTTGCAGCATGCAGACACCCTCAGGCAGTTAACTAACTGCCCCCTGTAGCCCCGACCGAGGCAGGACACACAATTCTTTATTATCTCTCACCCTTAAAGACTCAGGCTAAGTTTCCTGGCAACCAAGTGGTGGAAAAGTTTTGTGTTTGTGAGTCTGGGTGTTATTGTCCACATGTGGCACTGCCTGACTGTGTGCGTGGGCGTCATTTCTATTCACAGATTAGGCACAAAAGAGAAGATAATCTATTTGAAATACAATAACTCCACATCAACCTACACACATTCAGTAGCAGAAGCAACGACATAATTCATAGTAGTTTTTTTTTTTTTTTTTTACATTTAAGTTTAAATGCACTTAAAGCCTGAAAGAACTGACCCTGAACTTTGATTTGAAAAAATAAAAACAAATAAACACAACAAAAGTTGTCCAGCGCCAATTGCACGCCTTTCTGAAAGTATCCTGTAGGTCACTCACAGTAGCATGCACACTAAAAGAAGGGGAAAAAGAAAAAAATAGAGATTTGTTACAACCAAGCAAAGAAAGATAGCCAGCATGACAACAAACAAGAATGCACACAAAGATCCTCGCACTCCTCTATCCTTCTCCCACCTCAGCAGCCATGACCAATCCCTGCTTGTGACTTAATGGTCTGGAATAACTTGAATTGGATGATTATGGCGGCCTTCAACAGTGACAGGATCAGAAAATTAGGTCTCAGCAATTTCAATAATAAAGCTTTAAAAATTAACACTATCACAATTGGATTATAGCGGCACATGCAGGAGCCAGTGCAGAACCCCGAAATAGCCACACACAAATCCACCATGGAGAATCCACTATTATACAGGGAGAAGAATGAAGTTGCTGGAATGGGGCGAAAAAAAATATCGTACCGCTCGCAGAGCGAGAAGCAAAGGAGTGCAGTCGAAGAAAAGAGAACGCAAGGGCAACTGAGCAAAAACGAAGTACTTTCAGTCCACAATGCAAATCCAAAGGGAGACCCACTTTGGGAATCCTTTTCAGAACTATTTAATTTACGAAAGAAAGAACAGAGCCTCCACTCTCTACTACTCTGTTAAATGACTACAGTGGGGGGAAAAGCATAAATATTATAAAAAGTGTTCATTGATCCATAGTGGTAAACTTAGACTGACTTATTTCATTTTTACTGCTTCAGATTTCTTCAGAGCTGCATTAAAAGAATTTAACTTTCGCTTAAATCTCATGTGACGCAAGCAAATGTCTGCTAATAGCTGCTTCATGGAATAAAATGTTTCAACTTCACAAAGAAGTTTTGTAACTGTAACTGTAATCTTGGTAAAGTTTTTAAAAATCAAAATGTGTCTATAATTTCTTCCTTGTGTGAGACGGAGCAGCAAACCGGACTCTTAACTAGCAGAAGCTCTGATGTCAACAGACTGAAAGGGAGGGTTTCTGAAAATTCAAATGAAATAAAAAAACACATGAGTGCAATAACCATGTTTGAAATCCAAAGGAGAAGAGAGAAATGTCAGCAATAATTAGAGCTTGACTTATGGTTTTTAAAACAGAAGTGAAGAAAAAAAAAGACAGTGAAGCCGATGAGTTACTGCTCCCCTGAGTGGTTAATGCTTTGACTGCAGTGCGGTGAAGCAGTGAAGAACGGGGTTAAAAAGGGACTGCAAGAGTCCATATTTATGATCCCCTGTGCCGTCTAATGTTTCTTGACATTTTCGAACGCGTCTGCGTCAGGATGTGTGAAGATTTATCCAGTGGTGGGAAGTAACGAAGTACAAGTACTTCGTTACTGTACTTAAGTACA